>NW_027043498.1:0-87159 GCF_036013475.1 Columba livia
TTTCCCGTTTCTTTGGGCTGTCATTCCCCTTTCTTTGGGCTTTCTTTCCCCTTTCTTTGGCTTTCTTTCCCCTTTCTTTGGGCTTTCTTTGGGCTTTCTTTGGGCTTTCTTTGGGCTTTCTTTGGGCTTTCCGTGGGCTTTCTTTGGGATTTCCTTGGCTTTCTTTGGCTTTCTTTGGGTTTTCTTATTCCTTTCTTTCCACTTTCTTTGGCTTTCTTTGGCTTTCTTGGGCTTTCTTTCCCCTTTCTTTGGGCTTTCTTTCCCCTTTCTTTGGGCTTTCTTTCCCCATTTCTTTCCCCTTTCTTTGGGCTTTCTTTCGGCTTTCTTTCCCCTTTCTTTGGGCTTTTCTTTGGGATTTCTTTGGGCTTTCTTTCCCCTTTCTTTGGCTTTCTTTCCCCTTTCTGTGGGCTTTCTTTGGGCTTTCTGTGGGCTTTCTTTGGGCTTTCTTTCCCCTTTCTTTGGGCTTTCTTTCCCCTTTCTTTGGGCTTTCCTTGGGCTTTCTTTGGGCTTTCTTTGGGCTTTCTTTGGGCTTTCTTTGGGCTTTCTTTGGGCTTTCTTTGGGCTTTCTTTTGGGCTTTCTTTCCCCTTTCTATGGGCTTTCTTTCCCCATTCTTTTGGCTTTCTTTCCCTTTCTTTGGGCTTTCTTTCCCCTTTCTTTGGGCTGTCATTCCCCTTTCTTTGGGCTTTCTTTCCCCTTTCTTAGGGCTTTCCTTGGGCTTTCTTTGGCTTTCTTTAGGCTTTCTTTCCCATTTCTTTCCACTTTCTTTGGGCTTTCTTTGGGCTTTCTTTCCCCTTTCTTTGGGCTTTCTTTCCCCTTTCTTTGGGCTTTCTTTCCCCTTTCTTTCCCCCTTCTTGCTTTCTTTGCTTTCTTTCCCCTTTCTTTGGGCTGTCATTCCCCTTTTCTTGGGCTTTCTTTCCCTTTCTTGGGCTTTCTTTCCCCTTTCTTTGGCCTTTCTTTGGGCTTTCTTTGGGCTTTCTTTGGGCCTTCTTTGGGCTTTCTTTGGGCTTTCTGTGGGCTTTCTTTGGGCTTTCCTTGGCTTTCTTTGGGTTTTCTTTCCCCTTTCTTTCCACTTTCTTTGGGCTTTCTTTGGCTTTCTTGGGCTTTCTTTGGCTTTCTTTGGCTTTCTTTCCCCTTTCTTTGGGCTTTCTTTCCCCTTTCTTAGGGCTTTCTTTCCCCTTTCTTGTTGGCTTCTGTTGTCTTTCCTTGTTCTTTTTTGGGCTTTTTTCTTTTTTTTTTTTTTTTTTGTTTTTTTTCTTCTTTTTTTTGCTTTCTTTTTTGTTTTTTTTTTTTTTCTTGTTTTTTTTTTTTTTTTTTTCCTTTCTCTTGTTTTTCTTTCTTTTTTTTTTGGTTTCTTCCCCTTTCTTTGGGCTTTCTTTCCCCTTTCTTTGGGCTGTAATTCCCCTTTCTTTGGGCTTTCTTTCCCTTTTCTTTGGGCTTTCTTTGGGCTTTCTTTGGGCATTCTTTGGGCTTTCTTTGGGCTTTCTCTGGGCTTTCTTTCCCCTTTCTTTGGTCTTTCTTTCCCTTTCTTTGGGCTTTTTTTCCCCTTTCTTTCCCTTTCTTTGGGCTTTCTTTCCCCTTTCTTTGGGCTTTCTTTGGGCTTTCTTTGGGCTTTCTTTGGGCTTTCTTTGGGCTTTCTTTGGGCTTTCTTGGGCTTTCTGTGGGCTTTCTTTGGGCTTTCTTTCCATTTCTTTGCGCTTTCCTTGGGCTTTCTTTGGGCTTTCTTTGGGCTTTCTTTCCCCTTTCTTTCCACTTTCTTTGGGCTTTCTTTGGGCTTTCTTTGGGCTTTCTTTCCCCTTTATTTGGCTTTCTTTCCCTTTCTTTTGGCTTTCTTTCCCCTTTCTTTGGGCTTTCTTTCCCCTTTCTTTGGGCTTTCCTTGGGCTTTCTTTGGGCTTTCTTTGGCTTTCCCTTTTCTTTTTTTTTTCCTTTTTTTTTCTTTTTTCTTTCCACTTTCTTTGGGCTTCCTTTGGGCTTTCTTTCCCCTTTCTTTGGGCTTTCTTTTCCCTTTCTTTGGGCTTTCTTTCCCCTTTCTTTGGGCTTTCTTTCCCCTTTCTTTGGGCTTTCTTTCCCCTTTCTTTGGGCTTTCTTCCCCTTTCTTTGGCCTTTCTTTGGGCTTTCTTTGGGCTTTCTTTGGCCTTCTTTGGGCTTTCTTTGGCTTTCTGTGGGCTTTCTTTGGGCTTTCCTTGGGCTTTCTTTGGGTTTTCTTTCCCCTTTCTTTCCACTTTCTTTGGGCTTTCTTTGGGCTTTCTTTGGGCTTTCTTTCCCCTTTCTTTGGGCTTTCTTTCCCCTTTCTGTGTGCTTTCTCTGGGCTTTCTTTGGGCTTTCTTTGGGCTTTCTTTGGGCTTTCTTTCCCCTTTCTTTCCACTTTCTTTGGGCTTTCTTTGGGCTTTCTTTCCCCTTTATTTGGGCTTTCTTTCCCCTTTCTTTGGGCTTTCTTTCCCCTTTCTTTGGGCTTTCTTTCCCCTTTCTTTGGGCTTTCTTTCCCCTTTCTTTGGGCTTTCTTTCCCCTTTCTTTGGGCTTTCTTTCCCCTTTCTGTGGGCATTCTTTGGGCTTTCTTTGGGCTTTCTTTCCCCTTTCTTTGGGCTTTCTTTCCCCTTTCTTTGGGCATTCTTTCCCCTTTCTTTGGGCTTTCCTTGGGCTTTCTTTGGGCTTTCTTTGGGCTTTCTTTCCCCTTTCTTTCCACTTTCTTTGGGCTTTCTTTGGGCTTTCTTTCCCCTTTCTTTCCACTTTCTTTGGGCTTTCTTTCCCCTTTCTTTGGGCTTTCTTTCCCCTTTCTTTGGGCTTTCTTTCCCCTTTCTTTGGGCTGTCATTCCCCTTTCTTTGGGCTTTCTTTCCCCTTTCTTTGGGCTTTCCTTGGGCTTTCTTTGGGCTTTCTTTGGCTTTCTTTCCCCTTTCTTTCCAATTTCTTTGGGCTTTGTTTGGGCTTTCTTTCCCCTTTCTTGCCAAATTCTTTGGGCTTTCTTTGGGCTTTCTTTCCCCTTTCTTTGGGCTTTCTTCCCCTTTCTTTGGGCTTTCTTTCCCCTTTCTTTGGGCTTTCTTTCCCCTTTCTTTGCGCTTTCTTTGCGTTTCTTTGGGCTGTCATTCCCTTTCTTTGGGCTTTCTTTCCCCTTTCTTTGGGCTTTCTTTCCCCCTTTCTTTGGCCTTTCTTTGGGCTTTCTTTGGGCTTTCTTTGGGCTTTCTTTGGGCTTTCCGTGGGCTTTCTTTGGGATTCCTTGGGCTTTCTTTGGGCTTTCTTTGGGTTTTCTTATTCCTTTCTTTTCCACTTTCTTTGGGCTTTGTTTGGGCTTTCTTTGGCTTTCTTTCCCCTTTCTTTGGGCTTTCTTTCCCTTTCTTTGGCTTTCTTTCCCATTTCTTTCCCCTTTCTTTGGGCTTTCTTTGGGCTTTCTTTGGGCTTTCTTTGGGCTTTCTTTCCCCTTTCTTTGGGCTTTCTTTCCCCTTTCTGTGGGCTTTCTTTGGGCTTTCTTTGGGCTTTCTGTGGGCTTTCTTTGGGCTTTCTTTCCCCTTTCTTTGGGCTTTCTTTCCCCTTTCTTTGGGCTTTCCTTGGGCTTTCTTTGGGCTTTCTTTGGGCTTTCTTTCCCCTTTCTTTGGGCTTTCTTTGGGCTTTCTTTGGGCTTTCTTTGGGCTTTCTTTCCCCTTTCTTTGGGCTTTCTTTCCCCATTCTTTTGGCTTTCTTTCCCCTTTCTTTGGGCTTTCTTTCCCCTTTCTTTGGGCTTTCTTTCCCCTTTCTTTGGGCTTTCTTTCCCCTTTCTTTGCGCTTTCTTTGCGTTTCTTTGGGCTGTCATTCCCCTTTCTTTGGGCTTTCTTTCCCCTTTCTTTGGGCTTTCTTTCCCCTTTCTTTGGCCTTTCTTTGGGCTTTCTTTGGGCTTTCTTTGGGCTTTCTTTGGGCTTTCTTTGGGCTTTCCGTGGGCTTTCTTTGGGATTTCCTTGGGCTTTCTTTGGGCTTTCTTTGGGTTTTCTTATTCCTTTCTTTCCACTTTCTTTGGGCTTTGTTTGGGCTTTCTTGGGCTTTCTTTCCCTTTCTTTGGGCTTTCTTTCCCCTTTCTTTGGGCTTTCTTTCCCCATTTCTTTCCCCTTTCTTTGGGCTTTCTTTGGGCTTTCTTTGGGCTTTCTTTGGCTTTCTTTCCCCTTTCTTTGGGCTTTCTTTCCCCTTTCTGTGGGCTTTCTTTGGGCTTTCTTTGGGCTTTCTGTGGGCTTTCTTTGGGCTTTCTTTCCCCTTTCTTTGGGCTTTCTTTCCCCTTTCTTTGGGCTTTCCTTGGGCTTTCTTTGGGCTTTCTTTGGGCTTTCTTTCCCCTTTCTTTGGGCTTTCTTTGGGCTTTCTTTGGGCTTTCTTTGGGCTTTCTTTCCCCTTTCTTTGGCTTTCTTTCCCCATTCTTTTGGCTTTCTTTCCCCTTTCTTTGGGCTTTCTTTCCCCTTTCTTGGGCTGTCATTCCCCTTTCTTTGGGCTTTCTTTCCCCTTTCTTTGGGCTTTCCTTGGGCTTTCTTTGGGCTTTCTTTAGGCTTTCTTTCCCATTTCTTTCCACTTTCTTTGGGCTTTCTTTGGGCTTTCTTTCCCCTTTCTTTGGGCTTTCTTTCCCTTTCTTTGGGCTTTCTTTCCCCTTTCTTTCCCCTTTCTTTGGGCTTTCTTTCCCCTTTCTTTGGGCTGTCATTCCCCTTTCTTTGGGCTTTCTTTCCCCTTTCTTTGGGCTTTCTTTCCCCTTTCTTTGTCTTTCTTGGGGCTTTCTTTGGGCTTTCTTTGGGCCTTCTTTGGGCTTTCTTTGGGCTTTCTGTGGGCTTTCTTTGGGCTTTCCTTGGGCTTTCTTTGGGCTTTCTTTGGGTTTTCTTTCCCCTTTCTTTCCACTTTCTTTGGGCTTTCTTTGGGCTTTCTTTGGGCTTTCCTTCTCCTTTCTTTGGGCTTTCTTTCCCCTTTCTTTGGGCTTTCTTTCCCCTTTCTTTGGGCTTTCTTTCCCCTTTCTTTGGGCTGTCATTCCCCTTTCTTTGGGCTTTCTTTCCCTTTTCTTTGGGCTTTCTTTGGGCTTTCTTTGGGCATTCTTTGGGCTTTCTTTGGGCTTTCTCTGGGCTTTCTTTCCCCTTTCTTTGGGCTTTCTTTCCCCTTTCTTTGGGCTTTCTTTCCCCTTTCTTTGGTCTTTCTTTCCCCTTTCTTTGGGCTTTTTTCCCCTTTCTTTCCCCTTTCTTTGGGCTTTCTTTCCCCTTTCTTT
Organism: Columba livia; assembly: GCF_036013475.1. Lineage (NCBI taxonomy): Eukaryota > Metazoa > Chordata > Aves > Columbiformes > Columbidae > Columba > Columba livia. The sequence goes on from NW_027043498.1 coordinate 5,196, forward strand.
GGGCTTTCTTTGGGCTTCCTTTGGGCTTTCTTTGGGCTTTCTTTGGGCTTTCTTTGGGCTTTCTTTGGGGCTTTCTTTGGGCTTTCTGTGGGCTTTCTTTGGGCTTTCTTTCCCCTTTCTTTGGGCTTTCCTTGGGCTTTCTTTGGGCTTTCTTGGGCTTTCTTGGGCTTTCTTTCCCCTTTCTTTCCACTTTCTTTGGGCTTTCTTTGGGCTTTCTTTGGGCTTTCTTTCCCCTTTCTTTGGGCTTTCTTTCCCCCTTTCTTTTGGCTTTCTTTCCCCTTTCTTTGGGCTTTCTTTCCCCTTCTTTGGGCTTTCCTTGGGCTTTCTTTGGGCTTTCTTTGAGCTTTCTTTTCCCTTTCTTTGGGCTTTCTTTCCCCTTTCTTTGGGCTTTCTTTCCCCTTTCTTTGGGCTTTCTTTCCCCTTTCTTTGGGCTTTCTTTCCCCCTTTCTTTGGCCTTTCTTTGGGCTTTCTTTGGGCTTCTTTGGGCCTTCTTTGGGCTTTCTTTGGGCTTTCTGTGGGCTTTCTTTGGGCTTTCCTTGGGATTTCTTTGGGTTTTCTTTCCCCTTTCTTTCCACTTTCTTTGGGCTTTCTTTGGGCTTTCTTTGGGCTTTCTTTCCCCTTTCTTTGGGCTTTCTTTCCCCTTTCTTTGGGCTGTCATTCCCCTTTCTTTGGCTTTCTTTCCCTTTACTTTGGGCTTTCTTTAGGGTTTCTTTTGGCATTCTTTGGGCTTTCTTTGGGCTTTTCTCTGGGCTTTCTTTCCCCTTTCTTTGGGCTTTCTTTCCCCTTTCTTTTGGCTTTCTTTCCCCTTTCTTTGGTCTTTCTTTCCCCTTCCTTTGGGCTTTTTTTCCCCTTTCTTTCCCCTTTCTTTGGGCTTTCTTTCCCCTTTCTTTGGGCTTTCTTTGGGCTTTCTTTGGGCTTTCTTTGGGCTTTCTTTGGGCTTTCTTTGGGCTTTCTTTGGGCTTTCTGTGGGCTTTCTTTGGGCTTTCTTTCCCCTTTCTTTGGGCTTTCCTTGGGCTTTCTTTGGGCTTTCTTTGGGCTTTCTTTCCCTTTCTTTCCACTTTCTTTGGGCTTTCTTTGGGCTTTCTTTGGGCTTTCTTTCCCTTTCTTTGGGCTTTCTTTCCCCTTTCTTTTGGCTTTCTTTCCCCTTTCTTTGGGCTTTCTTTCCCCTTTCTTTGGGCTTTCCTTGGGCTTTCTTTGGGCTTTCTTTCCCCTTTCTTTCCACTTTCTTTGGGCTTCCTTTGGGCTTTCTTTCCCCTTTCTTTGGGCTTTCTTTTCCCTTTCTTTGGGCTTTCTTTCCCCTTTCTTTGGGTTTTCTTTCCCCTTTCTTTGGGCTTTCTTTCCCCCTTTCTTTGGGCTTTCTTTCCCCTTTCTTTGGCCTTTCTTTGGGCTTTCTTTGGGCTTTCTTTGGGCCTTCTTTGGGCTTTCTTTGGGCTTTCTGTGGGCTTTCTTTGGGCTTTCCTTGGGCTTTCTTTGGGTTTTCTTTCCCCTTCTTTCCACTTTCTTTGGCTTTCTTTGGGCTTTCTTTGGGCTTTCTTTCCCCTTTCTTTGGGCTTTCTTTCCCCTTTCTTTGGGCTTTCTTTCCCCTTTCTTTGGGCTTCTTTCCCCTTTCTTTGGGCTTTCTTTCCTTTTCTTTGGGCTTTCTTTGGGCTTTCTTTGGGCTTTCTTTGGGCTTTCTTTGGGCTTTCTCTGGGCTTTCTTTCCCCTTTCTTTGGGCTTTCTTTCCCCTTTCTTTGGGCTTTCATTCCCCTTTCTTTGGTCTTTCTTTCCCCTTTCTTTGGGCTTTTTTTCCCCTTTCTTTGGGCTTTATTTGAGCTTTCTTTCCCCTTTCTTTGGGCTTTCTTTCCCCTTTCTTTGGGCTTTCTTTGCGTTTTCTTTCCCCTTTCTTTTAGCTTTCTTTGGGCTTTCTTTCCCCTTTCTTTGTGGTTTCTTTGGGCTTTCTTTGGGCTTTCTTTCCCCTTTCTTTGGCCTTTCTTTGGGCTTTCTTTGGGCTTTCTTACCCCTTTCTTTGGGCTTTCTTTCCCCTTTCTGTGGGCTTTATTTCTCCTTTCTTTGGGCTTTCTTTCCCCTTTCCTTGGGCTGTCATTCCCCTTTCTTTGGGCTTTCTTTACCCTTTCTTTGGGGTTTCATTGGGCTTTCTCTCCCCTTTCTTTGGGGTTTCTTTGGGCTTTCTTTCCCCTTTCTTTGGGCTTTCTTTGGGCTTTCTTTCCCCTTTCTTTCCCCTTTCTGTGGGCTTTCTTTTCCCTTTCTTTCCCCTTTCTTTGGCTTTGTTTCCCTTTTCTTTGGTCTTTCTTTCCCCTTTCTTTGGGCTTTCTTTGGGCTTTCTTTCCCCTTTCCTTGGGCTTTCTTTCCCCTTTCTTTCCCCTTTCTTGGGCTTTCTTTGGGCTTTCTTTCCCCTTTTTTTGGGCTCTCTTTGGGCTTTCTTTCCCCTTTCTTTGGGCTTTCTTTCCCCTTTCTTTCCCCTTTCTTTGGGCTTTCTTTGGGCTTTCTTTGGGCTTTCTTTCCCCTTTCTTTGGGCTTTCTTTCCCCTTTCTGTGTGCTTTCTTTGGGCTTTCTTTGGGCTTTCTTTGGGCTTTCTTTGGGCTTTCTTTCCCCTTTCTTTGGGCTTTCCTTGGGCTTTCTTTGGGCTTTCTTTGGGCTTTCTTTCCCCTTTCTTTCCACTTTCTTTGGGCTTTCTTTGGGCTTTCTTTCCCCTTTCTTTGGGCTTTCTTTCCCCTTTCTTTGGGCTTTCTTTCCCCTTTCTTTGGGCTTTCTTTCCCCTTTCTTTGGGCTGTCATTCCCCTTTCTTTGGGCTTTCTTTCCCCTTTGTTTGGGCTTTCCTTGGGCTTTCTTTGGGGTTTCTTTGGGTTTTCTTTCCCCCTTTCTTTCCACTTTCTTTGGGCTTTCTTTGGGCTTTCTTTGGGCTTTCTTTCCCCTTTCTTTGGGCTTTCTTTCCCCTTTCTTTGGGCTTTCTTTCCCCTTTCTTTGGGCTTTCTTTCCCATTTCTTTGGGCTTTCTTTCCCCTTTCTGTGGGCTTTCTTTGGGCTTTCTTTGGGCTTTCTTCCCCTTTCTTTGGGCTGTCTTTCCCCTTTCTTTTGGCATTCTTTCCCCCTTTCTTTGGGCTTTCCTTGGGCTTTCTTTGGGCTTTCTTTGGGCTTTCTTTCCCCTTTCTTTCCACTTTCTTTGGGCTTTCTTTGGGCTTTCTTTCCCCTTTCTTTCCACTTTCTTTGGGCTTTCTTTCCCCTTTCTTTGGGCTTTTCTTTCCATTTCTTTGGGCTTTCTTTCCCCTTTCTTTGGGCTGTCATTCCCCTTTCTTTGGGCTTTCTTTCCCCTTTCTTTGGGCTTTCCTTGGGCTTTCTTTGGGCTTTCTTTGGGCTTTCTTTCCCCTTTCTTTCCAATTTCTTTGGGCTTTGTTTGGGCTTTCTTTCCCCTTTCTTTCCACTTTCTTTGGGCTTTCTTTGGGCTTTCTTTCCCCTTTCTTTGGGCTTTCTTTCCCATTTCTTTGGGCTTTCTTTCCCCTTTCTTTGGGCTTTCTTTCCCCTTTCTTTGCGCTTTCTTTCCCGTTTCTTTGGGCTGTCATTCCCCTTTCTTGGGCTTTCTTTCCCCTTTCTTTGGGCTTTCTTTCCCTTTCTTTGGCCTTTCTTTGGGCTTTCTTTGGGCTTTCTTTGGGCTTTCTTTGGGCTTTCTTTGGGCTTTCCGTGGGCTTTCTTTGGGATTTCCTTGGGCTTTCTTTGGGCTTTCTTTGGTTTTCTTATTCCTTTCTTTCCACTTTCTTTGGGCTTTCTTTGGGCTTTCTTTGGGCTTTCTTTCCCCTTTCTTTGGGCTTTCTTTCCCTTTCTTTGGGCTTTCTTTCCCCATTTCTTTCCCCTTTCTTTGGGCTTTCTTTGGGCTTTCTTTGGGCTTTCTTTCCCCTTTCTTTGGGCTTTCTTTCCCCTTTCTTTGGGCTTTCTTTCCCCTTTCTGTGGGCTTTCTTTGGGCTTTCTGTGGGCTTTCTTTGGGCTTTCTTTCCCCTTTCTTTGGGCTTTCTTTCCCCTTTTTTTGGGGCTTTCCTTGGGCTTTCTTTGGGCTTTCTTTGGGCTTTCTTTCCCCTTTCTTTGGGCTTTCTTTGGGCTTTCTTTGGGCTTTCTTTGGGCTTTCTTTCCCCTTTCTTTGGGCTTTCTTTCCCCATTCTTTTGGCTTTCTTTCCCATTTCTTTGGGCTTTCTTTCCCTTTCTTTGGGCTGTCATTCCCCTTTCTTTGGGCTTTCTTTCCCCTTTCTTTGGGCTTTCCTTGGGCTTTCTTTGGGCTTTCTTTAGGCTTTCTTTCCCATTTCTTTCCACTTTCTTTGGGCTTTCTTTGGGCTTTCTTTCCCCTTTCTTTGGGCTTTCTTTCCCCTTTCTTTGGGCTTTCTTTCCCCTTTCTTTCCCCTTTCTTTGGGCTTTCTTTCCCCTTTCTTTGGGCTGTCATTCCCCTTTCTTTGGCTTTCTTTCCCCTTTCTTTGGGCTTTCTTTCCCCTTTCTTTGGGCTTTCTTTCCCCTTTCTTTGGCCTTTCTTTGGGCTTTCTTTAGGCTTTCTTTGGGCCTTCTTTGGGCTTTCTTTGGGCTTTCTGTGGGCTTTCTTTGGGCTTTCCTTGGGCTTTCTTTGGGCTTTCTTTGGGTTTTCTTTCCCCTTTCTTTCCACTTTCTTTGGGCTTTCTTTGGGCTTTCTTTGGGCTTTCTTTCCCCTTTCTTTGGGCTTTCTTTCCCCCTTTCTTTGGGCTTTCTTTCCCCTTTCTTTGGGCTTTCTTTCCCCTTTCTTTGGGCTTTCTTTCCCCTTTCTTTGGGCTGTCATTCCCCTTTCTTTGGGCTTTCTTTCCCTTTTCTTTGGGCTTTCTTTGGGCTTTCTTTGGGCATTCTTTGGGCTTTCTTTGCGCTTTCTCTGGGCTTTCTTTCCCCTTTCTTTGGGCTTTCTTTCCCCTTTCTTTGGGCTTTCTTTCCCATTTCTTTGGTCTTTCTTTCCCCTTTCTTTGGGCTTTTTTTCCCCTTTCTTTCCCCTTTCTTTGGGCTTTCTTTCCCCTTTCTTTGGGCTTTCTTTGGGCTTTCTTTGGGCTTTCTTTGGGCTTTCTTTGGGCTTTCTGTGGGCTTTCTTTGGGCTTTCTTTCCCCTTTCTTTGGGCTTTCCTGGGCTTTCTTTGGGCTTTCTTTGGGCTTTCTTTCCCCTTTCTTTCCACTTTCTTTGGGCTTTCTTTGGGCTTTCTTTGGGCTTTCTTTCCCCTTTCTTTGGGCTTTCTTTCCCCTTTCTTTTGGCTTTCTTTCCCCCTTTCTTTGGGCTTTCTATCCCCTTTCTTTGGGCTTTCCTTGGGCTTTCTTAGGGCTTTCTTTGGGCTTTCTTTCCCCTTTCTTTCCACTTTCTTTGGGCTTCCTTTGGGCTTTCTTTCCCCTTTCTTTGGGCTTTCTTTTCCCTTTCTTTGGGCTTTCTTTCCCCTTTCTTTGGGCTTTCTTTCCCCTTTCTTTGGGCTTTCTTTCCCCTTTCTTTGGGCTTTCTTTCCCCTTTCTTTGGCCTTTCTTTGGGCTTTCTTGGGCTTTCTTTGGGCCTTCTTTGGGCTTTCTTTGGGCTTTCTGTGGGCTTTCTTTGGGCTTTCCTTGGGCTTTCTTTGGGTTTTCTTTCCCCTTTCTTTCCACTTTCTTTGGGCTTTCTTTGGGCTTTCTTTGGGCTTTCTTTCCCCTTTCTTTGGGCTTTCTTTCCCCTTTCTTTGGGCTTTCTTTCTTCTTTCTTTGGGCTTTCTTTCCCCTTTCTTTGGGCTTTCTTTCCCTTTTCTTGGGCTTTCTTTGGGCTTTCTTTGGCTTTCTTTGGGCTTTCTCTGGGCTTTCTTTCCCCTTTCTTTGGGCTTTCTTTCCCTTTCTTTGGGCTTTCATTCCCCTTTCTTTGGTCTTTCTTTCCCCTTTCTTTGGGATTTTTTCCCCTTTCTTTGGCTTTCTTTGAGCTTTCTTTCCCCTTTCTTTGGGCTTTCTTTCCCCTTTCTTTGGGCTTTCTTTGCGTTTTCTTTCCCCTTTCTTTTAGCTTTCTTTGGGCTTTCTTTCCCCTTTCTTTGTGGTTTCTTTGGGCTTTCTTTGGGCTTTCTTTCCCCTTTCTTTGGCCTTTCTTTGGGCTTTCTTTGGGCTTTCTTACCCCTTTCTTTGGCTTTCTTTCGCCTTTCTTTGGGCTTTATTTCCCTTTCTTTGGGCTTTCTTTCCCCTTTCCTTGGGCTGTCATTCCCCTTTCTTTGGGCTTTCTTTACCCTTTCTTTGGGGTTTCTTTGGACTTTCTTTCCCCTTTCTTTGGGGTTTCTTTGGGCTTTCTTTCCCTTTCTTTGGGCTTTCTTTGGGCTTTCTTTCCCCTTTCTTTCCCCTTTCTGTGGGCTTTCTTTTCCTTTCTTTCCCTTTCTTTGGGCTTTGTTTCCCCTTTCTTTGGTCTTTCTTTCCCTTTTCTTTGGGCTTTCTTTGGCTTTCTTTCCCCTTTCTTTGGGCTTTCTTCCCCCTTTCTTTCCCCTTTCTTTGGGCTTTCTTTGGGCTTTCTTTCCCCTTTCTTTGGGCTTTCTTTGGGCTTTCTTTCCCCTTTCTTTGGGCTTTCTTTCCCTTTCTTTCCCCTTTCTTTGGGCTTTCTTTGGGATTTCTTTGGGCTTTCTTTCCCCTTTCTTTGGGCTTTCTTTCCCCTTTCTGTGTGCTTTCTTTGGGCTTTCTTTGGGCTTTCTTTGGGCTTTCTTTCCCCTTTCTTTGGGCTTTCCTTGGGCTTTCTTTGGGCTTTCTTTCCCCTTTCTTTCCACTGTCTTTGGGCTTTCTTGGGCTTTCTTTCCCCTTTCTTTGGGCTTTCTTTGGGCTTTCTTTCCCCTTTCTTGGGCTTTCTTTCCCCTTTCTTTGGGCTTTCTTTCCCCTTTCTTGGGCTGTCATTCCCCTTTCCTTGGGCTTTCTTTCCCCTTTCTTTGGGCTTTCTTTCCCCTTTCTTTGGGCTTTCTTTCCCCTTTCTTTGGGCTTTGTTTCCCCTTTCTTGGGCTTTCTTTGGGCTTTCTTTCCCCTTTCTTTGGGCTTTCTTTGGGCTTTCTTTCCCCTTTCTTTGGGCTTTCTTTCCCCTTTCTTTGGCCTTTCTTTGGGCTTTCTTTCCCCCTTTCTTTGGGCTTTCTTTCCCCCTTTCTTTGGGCTTTCTTTGGGCTTTCTTTGGGCTTTCTTTCCCTTTTCTTTCCACTTTCTTTGGGCTTTCTTTGGGCTTTCTTTCGGCTTTCTTTCCCCTTTCTTTGGGCTTTCTTTGGGCTTTCTTTCCCCTTTCTTTGGGCTTTCTTTCCCCTTTCTTTGGGCTTTCTTTGGGCTTTTTTTGGCTTTCTTTTGACTTTCTTTGGGCTTTCTTTGGGCTTTCATTCCCCTTTCTTTGGGCTTTCTTTGGGCATTCTTTGCCCTTTCTTTGGGCTTTCTTTGGGCTTTCTTTCCCCTTTCTTTGGGCTTTCTTTGGGCTCTCTTTCCCCTTTCTTTGGGCTTTCTGTCCCCTTTCTTTGGGCTTTCTTTCTCCTTTCTTTGGGCTTTCTTTGGGCTTTCTTTCCCCTTTCTTTGGGCTTTCTTTCCCCTTTCTTTGGGCTTTCTTTCCCCTTTCTTTGGGCTTTGTTTCCCCTTTCTTTGGGCTTTGTTTCCCCTTTCTTTGGGCTTTCTTTGCGCATTCTTTCCCCTTTCTTTGGGCTTTCTTTGGGCTTTCTTTGGGCTTTCTTTCCGCTTTCTTTGGGCTTTCTTTCCCCTTTCCTTGGGCTTTCTTTGGGCTTTCTTTCCCCTTTCTTTGGGTTTTCTTTCCCCTTTCTTGGGCTGTCTTTCCCCTTTCTTTGGGCTTTCTTTCCACTTTGTTTGGGCTTCCCTTGGGCTTTCTTTGGGGTTTCTTTGGGCTTTCTTTCCCCTTTCTTTCCACTTTCTTTGGGCTTTCCTTGGGCTTTCTTTGGGCTTTCTTTCCCCTTTCTTTGGGCTTTCTTTCCCCTTTCTTTGGGCTTTCTTTCCCCTTTCTTTGGGCTTTCTTTCCCCTTTCTTTGGGCTTTCTTTCCCCCTTTCTTTGGGCTGTCATTCCCCTTTCTTGGGCTTTCTTTCCCTTTCTTTGGGCTTCTTTGGGCTTTCTTTCCCCTTTCTTTGGGCTTTCTTTGGGCTTTGTTTCCCCTTTCTTTGGGCTTTCTTTCCCCTTTCTTTGGGCTTTCTTTGGGCTTTCTTTCCCCTTTCTTTCCCCTTTCTTGGGCTTTCTTTGGGCTTTCTTTCTCCTTTCTTTGGGCTTTCTTTGGGCTTTCTTTGGGCTTTCTTTGGGCTTTCTTTGGGCTTTCATTCCCCTTTCTTTGGGCTTTCTTTGGGCATTCTTTCCCCTTTCTTTGGGCTTTCTTTGGGCTTTCTTTCCCCTTTCTTTGGGCTTTCTTTGGGCTTTCTTTCCCCTTTCTTTGGGCTTTCTTTGGGCTTTCTTTCCCCTTTCTTTGGGCTTTCTTTGGACTTTCTTTCCCCTTTCTTTGGGCTTTCTTTGGGCTTTCTTTGGGCTTTCTTTCCCCTTTCTTTGGGCTTTCTTTCCCCTTTCTGTGGGCTTTCTTTGGGCTATCTTTGGGCTTTCTTGGGCTTTATTTGGGCTTTCTTTGGGCTTTCTTTCCCCTTTCTTTGGGCTTTCCTTGGCTTTCTTTGGGCTTTCTTTCCCCTTTCTTTCCACTTTCTTTGGGCTTTCTTTGGGCTTTCTTTCCCCTTTCTTTGGCCTTCTTTCCCCTTTCTTTGGGCTTTCTTTCCCCTTTCTTTGGGCTTTCTTTCCCCTTTCTTTGGGCTGTCATTCCCCTTTCTTTGGGCTTTCTTTCCCCTTTCTTTGGGCTTTCCTTGGGCTTTCTTTGGGGTTTCTTTGGGGCTTTCTTTCCTCTTTCTTTGGGCTTTCTTTCCCCTTTCTTTGGGCTTTCTTTCCCCTTTCTTTGGGCTTTCTTTCCCCTTTCTTTGGGCTTTCTTTCCCCTTTCTTTGGGCTGTCATTCCCCTTTCTTTGGGCTTTCTTTCCCCTTTCTTGGGCTTTCTTTTCCCCTTTCTTTGGCCTTTCTTTGGGCTTTCTTTGGGCTTTCTCTGGGCTTTCTTGGGCTTTCTGTGGCTTTCTTTGGGCTTTCTTTGGGCTTTCTTTGGGCTTTCTTTCGCCTTTCTTGGGCTTTCTTGGGCTTTCTTTCCCCTTTCTTTGGGCTTTCTTTCCCCTTTCTTTGGGCTTTCTTTCCCCTTTCTTTGGGCTTTCTTTGGGCTTTCTTTGGCTTTCTGTGGGCTTTCTTTGGGCTTCTTTGGGTTTTCTTTGGGCTTTCTTTCCCCTTTCTTTTGTGCTTTCTTTGGGCTTTCTTTCCCCTTTCTTTGGGCTTTCTTTGGCTTTCTTTCCCCTTTCTTTAGGCTTTCTTTGGGCTTTCTTTCCCCTTTCTTTGGGCTTTCTTTCCCCTTTCTTTGGGCTGTCATTCCCCTTTCCTTGGGCTTTCTTCCCCCTTTCTTTGGGCTTTCTTTCCCCTTTCTTTGGGCTTTCTTTGGGCTTTCTTTCCCCTTTCTTTGGGCTTTGTTTCCCCTTTCTTGGGCTTTCTTTGGGCTTTCTTTCCCCTTTCTTTGGGCTTTCTTTGGGCTTTGTTTCCCTTTCTTTGGGCTTTCTTCCCCTTTCTTTGGGCTTTCTTTGGGCTTTCTTTCCCCTTTCTTTGGGCTTTCTTTCCCTTTCTTTCCCCTTTCTTTGGGGTTTCTTTGGGCTTTCTTTCCCCTTTCTTGGGCTTTCTTTGGGCTTTCTTCCCCTTTCTTTCCCCTTTCTTCCACTTTCTTTGGGCTTTCTTTGGGCTTTCTTTGGGCTTTCTTTCCCCTTTCTTTGGGCTTTCTTTCCCCCTTCTTTGGGGTTTCTTTCTCCTTTCTTTGGGCTTTCTTTCCCCTTTCTGTGGGCTTTCTTTGGGCTTTCTTTGGGCTTTCTTTGGGCTTTCTTTCCCCTTTCTTTGGGCTTTCTGTGGGCTTCTTTGGGCTTTCTTTGGGCTTTCTTTGGGCTTTCTTTCGCCTTTCTTTGGGCTTTCTTTGGGCTTTCTTTCCCCTTTCTTTGGGCTTTCTTTGGGCTTTCTTTCCCCTTTCTTTGGGCTTTCTTTCCCCTTTCTTTGGGCTTTCTTTGGGCTTTCTGTGGGCTTTCTTTGGGCTTTCTTTGGCTTTCTTTGGGCTTTCTTTCCCCTTTCTTTGGGCTTTCTTTGGGCTTTCTTTCCCCTTTCTTTAGGCTTTCTTTGTGCTTTCTTTCCCCTTTCTTTGGGTTTTCTTTCGGCTTTCTTTGGGCTTTATTTCCCCTTTCTTTGGCTTTCTTTCCCGTTTCTTTGGCTTTCTTTGGGCTGTCTTTCCCCTTTCTTTGGGCTTTCTTTGGGCTTTCTTTCCCCTTTCTTTGGGCTTTGTTTCCCCTTTCTTGGGCTTTCTTTGGGCTTTCTTTCCCCTTTCTTTGGGCATTCTTTCCCCTTTCTTTACCCTTTCTTTGGGCTTTCTTTCCCCTTTCTTTGGGCTTTCTTTGGGCTTTCTTTCCCCTTTCTTTGGGCTTTCCGTCCCCTTTCTTTGGGCTTTCTTTCCCCTTTCTTTGGGCTTTCTTTCCCCTTTCTTTGGGCTTTCTTTCCCCTTTCTTTGGGCTTTCTTTCCCCTTTCTTTTGCTTTGTTCCCCTTTCCTTGGGCTTTCTTTCCCCTTTCTTTGGGCTTTCTTTGGGCTTTCTTTCCCCTTTCTTGGGCTTTCTTTGGCTTTCTTTGGGCTTTCTTTCCGCTTTCTTTGGGCATTCTTTGGGCTTTCTTTCCCTTTTCTTTGGGCTTTCTTTCCCCTTTCCTTGGGCTTTCTTTGGGCTTTCTTTCCCCTTTCTTTTGGTTTTCTTTCCCCTTTCTTTGGGCTGTCTTTCCCCTTTCTTTGGGCTTTCTTTCCCCTTTCTTTGGGCTTTCTTTCCCCTTTCTTTGGGCTTTCTTTGGGCTTTCTTTGGGCTTTCTTTGGGCTTTCTCTGGGCTTTCTTTCCCCTTTTTTTGGGCTTTCTTTCCCCTTTCTTTGGGCTTTCTTTCCCCTTTCTTTGGCTTTCTTTGGGCTTTCTTTCCCCTTTCTTTGGGCTTTCTTTCCCCTTTCTTTGGGCTTTCTTTCCCCTTTCTTTGGCTTTGTTTCTCCTTTCTTTGGGCTTTCTTTCCCCTTTCTTTGGGCTTTCTTTGCGCTTTCTTTCTCCTTTCTTTGGGCTTTCTTTGGGCTTTCTTTCCGCTTTCTTTGTGCTTTCTTTGGGCTTTCTTTCCCTTTTCTTTGGGCTTTCTTCCCCTTTCCTTGGGCTTTCTTTGGCTTTCTTTCCCCTTTCTTTGGGTTTTCTTCCCCTTTCTTTGGACTGTCTTTCCCCTTTCTTTCGGCTTTCTTTCCCCTTTCTTTGGGCTTTCTTTCCCTTTTCTTTGGGCTTTCTTTGGGCTTTCTTTGGGCTTTCTTTGGGCTTTCTCTGGGCTTTCTTTCCCCTTTCTTTGGGCTTTCTTTGGCTTTCTTTGGGCTTTCTTTCCCCTTTCTTTCCACTTTCTTTGGGCTTTCTTTGGGCTTTCTTTGGGCTTTCTTTCCCTTTCTTTGGGTTTTCTTTGGGCTTTCTTCCCCTTTCTTTGGCTTTCTTTCCCCTTTCATTGGGCTTTCTTTGAGCTTTCTTTCCCCTTTCTTTGGGCTTTCTTTCCCCTTTCTTTGGGCTTTCTTTCCCCTTTCTTTGGGTTTCTTTCCCCTTTCTTTTTGCTTTCTTTCCCCTTTCTTTGGTATTTCTTTGCGCTTTCTTTCCCCTTTCTTTGGGCTTTCTTTCCCCTTTCTTTCCCCTTTCTTTGGGCTTTCTTTGGGCTTTGTTTCCAATTTCTTTCCCCTTTCTTTGGGCTTTCTTTCCCCCTTTCTTTCCCCCTTTCTTTGGGCTTTGTTTCCCCTTTCTTTGGGCTTTCTTTCCCCTTTCTTTGGGCTTTCTTTGGGCTTTCTTTCTCCTTTCTTTGGGCTTTCTTTCCCCTTTCTTTCCCCTTACTTTCCACTTTCTTTGGGCTTTCTTTGGGCTTTCTTTCCCCTTTTTTGGGCTTTCTTTCCCCCTTCTTTGGGGTTTCTTTCTCCTTTCTTTGGGCTTCTTTCCCCTTTCTGTGGGCTTTCTTTCCCCTTTCTTTGAGCTTTCCTTGGGCTTTCTTTGGGCTTTCTTGGGCTTTCTTTCCCATTTCTTTGGGCTTTCTTTGGGCTTTCTTTGGGCTTTCTTTGGGCTTTCTTTCCCCTTTCTTTCCCCTTTCTTTGGGCTTTCTTTCCCCTTTCTTTGGGCTTTCTTTGGGCTGTCATTCCCCTTTCTTTGGGCTTTCTTTCCCCTTTCTTTCGGCTTTCTTTGGGCTTTCTTTCCTCTTTCTTTGGGCTTTGTTTCCCCTTTCTTTGGGCTTTCTTTGGGCTTTCTTTCCCCTTTCTTTGGGCTTTCTTTCGGCTTTCTTTCCCCCTTTCTTTGGGCTTTGTTTCCCCTTTCTTTGGGCTTTCTTTAGGCTTTCTTTAGGTTTTCTTTGGGCTTTCTTTCCTCTTTCTTTGGGCTTTCTTTGGGCTTTCTTTCCCTTTCTTTGTGCTTTCTTTCCCCTTTCTTTGGGCTTTCTTTGGGCTTTCTTTCCCTTTCTTTGGGCTTTCTTTCCCCTTTCTTTGGGCTGTCTTTCCCTTTCTTTGGGCTTTCTTTCCCCTTTCTTTGGGCTTTCTTTCCCTTTTCTTTGGACTTTCTTTGGGCATTCTTTGTGCTTTCTTTGGGCTCTCTCTGGCTTTCTTTCCCCTTTCTTTGGGCTTTCTTTGGGCTTTCTTTGGGCTTTCTTTCCATTTCTTTGGGCTTTCTTTCCCCTTTCTTTGGGGCTATCTTTCCCTTTCTTTGGGCTTTCTTTGGGCTTTCCTTGAGCTTTCTTTCCCCTTTCTTTGGGCTTACTTTGGGCTTTCTTTCCCTTTCTTTGGGCTTTCTTTGGGCTTTCTTTCCCCTTACTTTGGGCTTTCTATCCCCTTTCTTTGGGCTTTCTTTCCCCTTTCTTTGGGCTTTCTTTAGGCTTTCTTTCCCCTTTCTTTGGGCTTTTCTTTCCCCTTTCTTTGGGCTTTCTTTCCCCTTTCTTTGGGCTTTCTTTGCTCTTTCTTTCCCCTTTCTTTGGGCTTTCTTTGGGCTTTCTTTGGGCTTTCTTTCCCTTTCTTTCCACTTTCTTTGGGCTTTCTTTCCCTTTTCTTTGGGCTTTCTTTCCCCTTTCTTTGGGCTTTCTTTGGACTTTCTTTCCCCTTTCTTTGGGCTTTCTTTGGGCTTTCCTTGAGCTTTCTTTCCCCTTTCTGTTTGCTTTCTTTGGGCTTTCTTTGGGCTTTCTTTGGGCTTTCTTTGGGCTTTCTTTCGCCTTTCTTTGGGCTTTCTTTGGGCTTTCTTTCCCTTTCTTTGGGCTTTCTTTCCCCTTTCTTTGGGCTTTCTTTCCCCTTTCTTTGGGCTTCTTTGGGCTTTCTTTGGGCTTTCTGTGGGCTTTCTTTGGGCTTTCTTTGGGTTTTCTTTGGGCTTTCTTTCCCCCTTTCTTTGTGCTTTCTTTGGCTTTCTTTCCCCTTTCTTTGGGCTTTCTTTGGGCTTTCTTTCCCCTTTCTTTAGGCTTTCTTTGGGCTTTCTTTCCCCTTTCTTTGGGCTTTCTTTCCCCTTTCTTTGGGCTGTCATTCCCCTTTCCTTGGCTTTCTTTCCCCTTTCTTTGGGCTTTCTTTCCCCTTTCTTTGGGCTTTCTTTCCCCTTTCTTTGGGCTTTGTTTCCGCTTTCTTTGGGCTTTCTTTCCCCTTTCTTTGGGCTTTCTTTGGACTTTCTTTCCCCTTTCTTTGGGCTTTCTTTCCCCTTTCTTTGGCCTTTCTTTGGGCTTTCTTTCCCCTTTCTTTGGGCTTTCTTCCCTTTCTTTGGGCTTTCTTTGGGCTTTCTTTGGGCTTTCTTTGGGCTTTCTTTCCCTTTTCTTTCCCCTTTCTTTGGGCTTTCTTCTCCCCTTTCTTTGGGCTTTCTTTGGGCTTTTTTTGGGCTTTCTTTTGACTTTCTTTGGGCTTTCTTTGGGCTTTCATTCCCCTTTCTTTGGCTTTCTTTGGGCATTCTTTCCCCTTTCTTTGGGCTTTCTTTGGGCTTTCTTTCCCCTTTCTTGGGCTTTCTTTGGGCTTTCTTTCCCCTTTCTTTGGGCTTTCTGTCCCCTTTCTTTAGGCTTTCTTCTCCTTTCTTTGGGCTTTCTTTGGGCTTTCTTTCCCCTTTCTTTGGGCTTTCTTTCCCCTTTCTTTGGGCTTTCTTTCCCCTTTCTTTTGGCTTTGTTTCCCCTTTCTTTGGGCTTTCTTTGCGCATTCTTTCCCCTTTCTTTGGGCTTTCTTTGGGCTTTCTTTGGGCTTTCTTTCCGCTTTCTTTGGGCTTTCTTTGGGCTTTCTTTCCCTTTTCTTTGGGCTTTCTTTCCCCTTTCCTTGGGCTTTCTTTGGGCTTTCTTTCCCCTTTCTTTGGGTTTTCTTCCCCTTTCTTTGGGCTGTCTTTCCCCTTTCTTTGGGCTTTCTTTCCCCTTTCTTTGGGCTTTCTTTCCCTTTTCTTTGGGCTTTCTTTGGGCTTTCCATGGGCTTTCTTGGCTTTCTCTGGGCTTTCTCTTTCCCCTTTTTTTGGGCTTTCTTTCCCCTTTCTTTGGCTTTCTTTCCCTTTCTTTGGGCTTTCTTTGGGCTTTCTTTCCCCTTTCTTTGGGCTTTCTTTCCCTTTTCTTTGGGCTTTCTTTCCCCTTTCTTTGGGGCTTTGTTTCCCCTTTCTTTGGGCTTTCTTTCCCCTTTCTTTGGGCTTTCTTTGGGCTTTCTTTGGGCTTTCTTTCCGCTTTCTTTGGCTTTCTTTCCCTTTTCTTTGGCTTTCTTTCCCTTTCTTTGGGCTTTCTTTCCCCTTTCCTTGGGCTTTCTTTGGGCTTTCTTTCCCCTTTCTTTGGGTTTTCTTTCCCCTTTCTTTGGGCTGTCTTTCCCCTTTCTTTGGGCTTTCTTTCCCCTTTCTTTGGGCTTTCTTTCCCTTTTCTTTGGGCTTTCTTTGGGCTTTCTTTGGGCTTTCTTTGGGCTTTCTCTGGGCTTTCTTTCCCCTTTTTTTGGGCTTTCTTTCCCCTTTCTTTGGGCTTTCTTTCCCCTTTCTTTGGGCTTTCTTTCCCCTTTCTTTGGGCTTTCTTTCCCCTTTCATTGGGCTTTCTTTGAGTTTCTTTCCCCCTTTCTTTGGGCTTTGTTTCCCCTTTCTATGGGCTTTCTTTCCCCTTTCTTTGGGCTTTCTTTCCCCTTTCTTTGGGCTTTCTTTCTCCTTTCTTTGGGCTTTCTTTCCCCTTTCTGTGGGCTTTCTTTCCCCTTTCTTTGGGCTTTCCTTGGGCTTTCTTTGGGCTTTCTTTGGGCTTTCTTTCCCCTTTCTTTGGGCTTTCTTTCCCTTTTCTTTGGACTTTCTTTGGGCATTCTTTGTGCTTTCTTTGGGCTCTCTCTGGGCTTTCTTTCCCCTTTCTTTGGGCTTTCTTTGGGCTTTCTTTGGGCTTTCTTTCCCCTTTCTTTGGGCTTTCTTTGGGCTTTCTTTCCCCTTTCTTTGGGCTTTCTTTCCCCTTTCTTTGGGCTTTCTTTGGGCTTTCCTTGAGCTTTCTTTCCCCTTTCTTTGGGCTTACTTTGGCTTTCTTTCCCCTTTCTTTGGGCTTTCTTTGGGCTTTCTTTCCCCTTACTTTGGGCTTTCTATCCCCTTTCTTTGGGCTTTCTTTCCCCTTTCTTTGGGCTTTCTTTAGGCTTTCTTTCCCCTTTCTTTGGGCTTTCTTTCCCCTTTCTTTGGGCTTTCTTTCCCCTTTCTTTGGGCTTTGTTTCCCCCTTTCTTTGGGCTTTCTTTCCCCTTTCTTTGGGGCTTTCTTTGCTCTTTCTTTCCCCTTTCTTTGGGCTTTCTTTGGGCTTTCTTTGGGCTTTCTTTCCCCTTTCTTTCCACTTTCTTTGGGCTTTCTTTCCCCTTTCTTTGGCTTTCTTTGGGCTTTCTTTCCCCTTTCTTTGGGCTTTCTTTGGGCTTTCCTTGGGCTTTCTTTCCCCTTTTCTGTGGGCTTTCTTTGGGCTTTCTTTGGGCTTTCTTTGGGCTTTCTTTCCCCTTTCTTTGGGCTTTCTTTGGGCTTTCTTTCCCCTTTCTTTGGGCTTTCTTCCCCCTTTCTTTGGGCTTTCTTTCCCCTTTCTTTGGGCTTTCTTTGGGCTTTCTTTGGGCTTTCTGTGGGCTTTCTTTGGGCTTTCTTTGGGTTTTCTTTGGGCTTTCTTTCCCCTTTCTTTGTGCTTTCTTTGGGCTTTCTTTCCCCTTTCTTTGGGCTTTCTTTGGGCTTTCTTTCCCCTTTCTTTAGGCTTTTCTTTGGGCTTTCTTTCCCCTTTCTTTGGGCTTTCTTTCCCCTTTCTTTGGGCTGTCATTCCCCTTTCCTTGGGCTTTCTTTCCCCTTTCTTTGGGCTTTCTTTCCCCCTTTCTTTGGGCTTTCTTTGGGCTTTCTTTCCCCTTTCTTTGGGCTTTGTTTCCCCCTTTCTTTGGGCTTTCTTTGGGCTTTCATTCCCCTTTCTTTGGGCTTTCTTTGGGCTTTCTTTCCCCTTTCTTTGGGCTTTCTTTCCCCTTTCTTTGGGCTTTCTTTGGGCTTTCTTTCCCCTTTCTTTGGGCTTTCTTTCCCCTTTCTTTCCCCCTTTCTTTGGGGTTTCTTTGGGCATTCTTTCCCCTTTCTTTGGGCTTTCTTTGGGCTTTCTTTGGGCTTTCTTTCCCCTTTCTTTCCACTTTCTTTGGGCTTTCTTTGGGCTTTCTTTGGGCTTTCTTTCCCCCTTTCTTTGGGCTTTCTTTCCCCTTCTTTGGGGTTTCTTTCTCCTTTCTTTGGGCTTTCTTTCCCCTTTCTGTGGGCTTTCTTTGGCTTTCTTTGGGCTTTCTTTCCCCTTTCTTTGGGCTTTCTGTGGGCTTTCTTTGGGCTTTCTTTGGGCTTTCTTTGGGCTTTCTTTCCCCTTTCTTTAGGCTTTCTTTGGGCTTTCTTTCCCCTTTCTTTGGGCTTTCTTTCCCCTTTCTTTGGGCTGTCATTCCCCTTTCCTTGGGCTTTCTTTCCCCATTCTTTGGGCTTTCTTTCCCCTTTCTTTGGCTTTCTTTCCCCTTTCTTTGGGCTTTGTTTCCCCTTTCTTTGGGCTTTCTTTGGGCTTTCCTTTCCCCTTTCTTTGGGCTTTCTTTGGGCTTTCTTTCCCCTTTCTTTGGGCTTTCTTTCCCCTTTCTTTGGCCTTTCTTTGGGCTTTCTTTCCCCTTTCTTTGGGCTTTCTTTCCCCTTTCTTTGGGCTTTCTTTGGGCTTTCTTTGGGCTTTCTTTGGGCTTTCTTTCCCTTTTCTTTCCACTTTCTTTGGGCTTTCTTTGGGCTTTCTTTCGGCTTTCTTTCCCCTTTCTTTGGGCTTTCTTTGGGCTTTCTTTCCCCTTTCTTTGGGCTTTCTTTCCCTTGCTTTGGGCTTTCTTTGGGCTTTTTTTGGGCTTTCTTTTGACTTTCTTTGGGCTTTCTTTGGGCTTTCATTCCCCTTTCTTTTGGCTTTCTTTGGGCATTCTTTCCCCTTTCTTTGGGCTTTCTTTGGGCTTTCATTCCCCTTTCTTTGGGCTTTCTTTCCCCTTTCTTTGGGCTTTCTGTCCCCTTTCTTTGGGCTTTCTTTCTCCTTTCTTTGGGCTTTCTTTGGGCTTTCTTTCCCCTTTCTTTGGGCTTTCTTTCCCCTTTCTTTGGGCTTTCTTTCCCCTTTCTTTGGGCTTTGTTTGGGCTTTCTTTGGGCTTTCTTTCCCCTTTCTTTGGGCTTTCTTTGGGCTTTCTTTCCCCTTTCTTTGGGGCTTTCTTTCCCCATTCTTTGGGCTTTCTTTGGGCTTTCCTTGAGCTTTCTTTCCCCTTTCTTTGGGCTTACTTTGGGCTTTCTTTCCCCTTTCTTTGGGCTTTCTTTGGCCTTTCTTTCCCCTTACTTTGGGCTTTCTATCCCCTTTCTTTGGGCTTTCTTTCCCCTTTCTTTGGGCTTTCTTTAGGCTTTCTTTCCCCTTTCCTTTGGGCTTTCTTCCCCTTTCTTTGGGCTTTCTTTCCCCTTTCTTTGGGCTTTGTTTCCCCTTTCTTTGGGCTTTCTTTCCCCTTTCTTTGGGCTTTCTTTGCTCTTTCTTTCCCCTTTCTCTTGGCTTTCTTTGGGCTTTCTTTGGGCTTTCTTTCCCCTTTCTTTCCACTTTCTTTGGGCTTTCTTTCCCTTTTCTTTGGGCTTTCTTTCCCCTTTCTTTGGGCTTTCTTTGGGCTTTCTTTCCCCTTTCTTTGGGCTTTCTTTGGGCTTTCCTTGAGCTTTCTTTCCCCTTTCTGTGGGCTTTCTTTGGGCTTTCTTTGGGCTTTCTTTCCCCTTTCTTTGGGCTTTCTTTGGGCTTTCTTTCCCCTTTCTTTGGGCTTTCTTCCCCCTTTCTTTGGGCTTTCTTTCCCCTTTCTTTGGGCTTTCTTTGGGCTTTCTTTGGGCTTTCTGTGGGCTTTCTTGGGCTTTCTTTGGGTTTTCTTTGGGCTTTCTTTCCCCTTTCTTTGTGCTTTCTTTGGGCTTTCTTTCCCTTTCTTTGGGCTTTCTTTGGCTTTCTTTCCCCTTTCTTTAGGCTTTCTTTGGGCTTTCTTTCCCCTTTCTTTGGGCTTTCTTTCCCCTTTCTTTGGGCTGTCATTCCCCTTTCCTTGGGCTTTCTTTCCCCTTTCTTTGGGCTTTCTTTCCCCTTCTTTGGGCTTTCTTTCCCCTTTCTTTGGCTTTGTTTCCCCTTTCTTTGGGCTTTCTTTGGGCTTTCTTTCCCCTTTCTTTGGGCTTTCTTTGGGCTTTCTTTCCCCTTTCTTTGGGCTTTCTTTCCCCTTTCTTTGGCCTTTCTTTGGGCTTTCTTTCCCCTTTCTTTGGGCTTTCTTTCCCCTTTCTTTGGGCTTTCTTTGGGCTTTCTTTGGGCTTCTTTGGGCTTTCTTTCCCTTTTCTTTCCACTTTCTTTGGGCTTTCTTTGGGCTTTCTTTCGGCTTTCTTTCCCCTTTCTTTGGGCTTTCTTTGGGCTTTCTTTCCCCTTTCTTTGGGCTTTCTTTCCCCTTTCTTTGGGCTTTCTTTGGGCTTTTTTTGGGCTTTCTTTTGACTTTCTTTGGGCTTTCTTGGGGCTTTCATTCCCCTTTCTTTGGGCTTTCTTTGGGCATTCTTTCCCCTTTCTTTGGCTTTCTTTGGGCTTTCATTCCCCTTTCTTTGGGCTTTCTTTGGGCTTTCTTTCCCCTTTCTTTGGGCTTTCTGTCCCCTTTCTTTGGGCTTTCTTTCTCCTTTCTTTGGGCTTTCTTTGGGCTTTCTTTCCCTTTCTTTGGGCTTTCTTTCCCCTTTCTTTGGGCTTTCTTTCCCCTTTCTTTGGGCTTTGTTTCCCCTTTCTTTGGGCTTTGTTTCCCCTTTCTTTGGGCTTTCTTTGCGCATTCTTTCCCCTTTCTTTGGGCTTTCTTTGGGCTTTCTTTGGGCTTTCTTTCCGCTTTCTTTGGGCTTTCTTTGGGCTTTCTTTCCCTTTTCTTTGGGCTTTCTTTCCCCATTCCTTGGTCTTTCTTTGGGCTTTCTTTCCCCTTTCTTTGGTTTTCTTTCCCCTTTCTTTGGGCTGTCTTTCCCCTTTCTTTGGGCTTTCTTTCCCCTTTGTTTGGGCTTCCCTTGGGCTTTCTTTGGGGTTTCTTTGGGCTTTCTTTCCCCTTTCTTTCCACTTTCTTTGGGCTTTCTTTGGCTTTCTTTGGGCTTTCTTTCCCCTTTCTTTGGGCTTTCTTTCCCCTTTCTTTGGGCTTTCTTTCCCCTTTCTTTGGGCTTTCTTTCCCTTTCTTTGGGCTTTCTTTCCCCTTTCTTTGGGCTGTCATTCCCCTTTCTTTGGGCTTTCTTTCCCTTTCTTTGGGATTTCTTTCCCCTTTCTTTGGCCTTTCTTTGGGCTTTCTTTGGGCTTTCTTTGGGCTTTCTGTGGGCTTTCTTTGGGCTTTCTTGGGCATTCTTTGGGCTTCTTTCCACTTTCTTTGGGCTTTCTTGGGCTTTCTTTCCCCTTTCTTTGGGCTTTCTTTGGGCTTTCTTTGGGCTTTCTTTCCCCTTTCTTTGGGCTTTCTTTCCCCTTTCTTTGGGCTTTCTTTGGGCTTTCTTTGGGCTTTCTTTGGTTTTCTTTGGGCTTTCTTTCCCCTTTCTTTGGGCTTTCTTTCCCCTTTCTTTGGGCTTTCTTTGGGCTTTCTTTCCCCTTTCTTTGGGCTTTCTTTCCCTTTCTTTGGGC
The DNA here is from genome assembly GCF_036013475.1 of Columba livia. NCBI lineage: Eukaryota > Metazoa > Chordata > Aves > Columbiformes > Columbidae > Columba > Columba livia. The sequence goes on from NW_027043498.1 coordinate 25,312, forward strand.
TTTCTTTGGGCTTTCTTTGGGCTTTCTTTGGGCTTTCTTTCCACTTTCTTTGGGCTTTCTTTGGGCTTTCTTTCCCCTTTCTTTGGGCTTTCTTTGGGCTTTCTTTGGGCTTTCTTTCCCCTTTCTTTGGGCTTTCTTTCCCCTTTCTTTGGGCTTTCTTTGGGCTTTCTTTGGGCTTTCTTTGGGTTTTCTTTGGGCTTTCTTTGGGTTTTCTTTGGGCTTTCTTTCCCCTTTCTTTGGGCTTTCTTTCCCCTTTCTTTGGGCTTTCTTTGGGCTTTCTTTCCCCTTTCTTTGGGCTTTCTTTCCCCTTTCTTTGGGCTTTCTTTCCCCTTTCTTTGGGCTTTCTTTCCCCTTTCTTTCCCCTTTCTTTGGGCTTTCTTTGGGCTTTCTTTCCCCTTTCTTTGGGCTTTCTTTGGGCTTTCATTCCCCTTTCTTTGGGCTTTCTTTGGGCATTCTTTCCCCTTTCTTTGGGCTTTCTTTGGGCTTTCTTTCCCCCTTTCTTTGGGCTTTCTTTGGGCTTTCTTTCCCCTTTCTTTGGGCTTTCTTTGGGCTTTCTTTCCCCTTTCTTTGGGCTTTCTTTGGACTTTCTTTCCCCTTTCTTTGGGCTTTCTTTCCCCTTTCTTTGGGCTGTCATTCCCCTTTCCTTGGGCTTTCTTTCCCCTTTCTTTGGGCTTTCTTTCCCCTTTCTTTGGGCTTTCTTTCCCCTTTCTTTGGGCTTTGTTTCCCCTTTCTTTGGGCTTTCTTTGGGCTTTCTTTCCCTTTCTTTGGGCTTTCTTTGGGCTTTCTTTCCCTTTCTTGGGCTTTCTTTCCCCTTTCTTTGCCTTTCTTTGGGCTTTCTTTCCCCTTTCTTGGGCTTCTTTCCCCTTTCTTTGGGCTTTCTTTGGGCTTTCTTTGGGCTTTCTTTGGGCTTTCTTTCCCTTTTCTTTCCACTTTCTTTGGGCTTTCTTTGGGCTTTCTTTCGGCTTTCTTTCCCCTTTCTTTGGGCTTTCTTTGGGCTTTCTTTCCCCTTTCTTTGGGCTTTCTTTCCCCTTTCTTTGGGCTTTCTTTGGGCTTTTTTTTGGGCTTTCTTTTGACTTTCTTTGGGCTTTCTTGGGGCTTTCATTCCCCTTCTTTGGGCTTTCTTTGGGCATTCTTTCCCCTTTCTTTGGGCTTTCTTTGGGCTTTCATTCCCCTTTCTTTGGGCTTTCTTTGGGCTTTCTTTCCCCTTTCTTTGGGCTTTCTGTCCCCTTTCTTTGGGCTTTCTTTCTCCTTTCTTTGGGCTTTCTTTGGGCTTTCTTTCCCCTGCTTTCTTTCCCCTTTCTTTGGGCTTTCTTTCCCCTTTCTTTGGGCTTTGTTTCCCCTTTCTTTGGGCTTTGTTTCCCCTTTCTTTGGGCTTTCTTTGCGCATTCTTTCCCCTTTCTTTGGGCTTTCTTTGGGCTTTCTTTGGGCTTTCTTTCCGCTTTCTTTGGGCTTTCTTTGGGCTTTCTTTCCCTTTTCTTTGGGCTTTCTTTCCCCATTCCTTGGTCTTTCTTTGGGCTTTCTTTCCCCTTTCTTTGGGTTTTCTTTCCCCTTTCTTTGGGCTGTCTTTCCCCTTTCTTTGGGCTTTCTTTCCCCTTTGTTTGGGCTTCCCTTGGGCTTTCTTTGGGGTTTCTTTGGCTTTCTTTCCCCTTTCTTTCCACTTTTCTTTGGGCTTTCTTTGGGCTTTCTTTGGGCTTTCTTTCCCCTTTCTTTGGGCTTTCTTTCCCCTTTCTTTGGGCTTTCTTTCCCCTTTCTTTGGGCTTTCTTTCCCCTTTCTTTGGGCTTTCTTTCCCCTTTCTTTGGGCTGTCATTCCCCTTTCTTTGGGCTTTCTTTCCCCTTTCTTTGGGATTTCTTTCCCCTTTCTTTGGCCTTTCTTTGGGCTTTCTTTGGGCTTTCTTTGGGCTTTCTGTGGGCTTTCTTTGGGCTTTCTTTGGGCATTCTTTGGGCTTTCTTTCCACTTTCTTTGGGCTTTCTTTGGGCTTTCTTTCCCCTTTCTTTGGGCTTTCTTTGGGCTTTCTTTGGGCTTTCTTTCCCTTTCTTTGGGCTTTCTTTCCCCTTTCTTTGGGCTTTCTTTGGGCTTTCTTTGGGCTTTCTTTGGGTTTTCTTTGGGCTTTCTTTCCCCTTTCTTTGGGCTTTCTTTCCCCTTTCTTTGGGCTTTCTTTGGCTTTCTTTCCCCTTTCTTTGGGCTTTCTTTCCCCTTTCTTTGGGCTTTCTTTGGGCTTTCTTTGGGCTTTCTTTGGGCTTTCTTTCCACTTTCTTTGGGCTTTCTTTGGGCTTTCTTTCCCCTTTCTTTGGGCTTTCTTTGGGCTTTCTTTGGGCTTTCTTTCCCCTTTCTTTGGGCTTTCTTTCCCCTTTCTTTGGGCTTTCTTTGGGCTTTCTTTGGCTTTCTTTGGGTTTTCTTTGGGCTTTCTTTGGGTTTTCTTTGGGCTTTCTTTCCCCTTTCTTTGGGCTTTCTTTCCCCTTTCTTTGGGCTTTCTTTGGGCTTTCTTTCCCCTTTCTTTGGGCTTTCTTTCCCCTTTCTTTGGGCTTTCTTTCCCCTTTCTTTGGGCTTTCTTCCCCTTTCTTTCCCCTTTCTTTGGGCTTTCTTTGGGCTTTCTTTCCCCTTTCTTTGGGCTTTCTTTGGGCTTTCATTCCCCTTTCTTTGGGCTTTCTTTGGGCATTCTTTCCCCTTTCTTTGGGCTTTCTTTGGGCTTTCTTTCCCCTTTCTTTGGGCTTTCTTTGGGCTTTCTTTCCCCTTTCTTTGGGCTTTCTTTGGGCTTTCTTTCCCCTTTCTTTGGGCTTTCTTTGGACTTTCTTTCCCCTTTCTTTGGGCTTTCTTTGGGCTTTCTTTGGGCTTTCTTTCCTCTTTCTTTGGGCTTTTCTTTGGGCTATCTTTGGGCTTTCTTTGGGCTTTATTTGAGCTTTCTTTGGGCTTTCTTTCCCTTTCTTTGGGCTTTCCTTGGGCTTTCTTTGGGCTTTCTTTCCCCTTTCTTTCCACTTTCTTTTTGCTTTCTTTGGGCTTTCTTTGGGCTTTCTTTCCCCTTTCTTTGGGCCTTCTTTCCCCTTTCTTTGGGCTTTCTTTCCCCTTTCTTTGGGCTTTCTTTCCCCTTTCTTTGGGCTGTCATTCCCCTTTCTTTGGCTTTCTTTCCCCTTTCTTTGGGCTTTCTTGGGCTTTCTTTGGGGTTTCTTTGGGCTTTCTTTCCCCTTTCTTTGGGCTTTCTTTCCCCTTTCTTTGGGCTTTCTTTCCCCTTTCTTTGGGCTTTCTTTAGGCTTTCTTTCCCCTTTCTTTGGGCTTTCTTTCCCCTTTCTTTGGGCTTTCTTTCCCCTTTCTTTGGGCTTTGTTTCCCCTTTCTTTGGGCTTTCTTTCCCCTTTCTTTGGGCTTTCTTTGCTCTTTCTTTCCCCTTTCTTTGGGCTTTCTTTGGGCTTTCTTTGGGCTTTCTTTCCCCTTTCTTTCCACTTTCTTTGGGCTTTCTTTCCCTTTTCTTTGGGCTTTCTTTCCCTTTCTTTGGGCTTTCTTTGGGCTTTCTTTCCTCTTTCTTTGGGCTTTCTTTGGGCTTTCCTTGAGCTTTCTTTCCCCTTTCTGTGGGCTTTCTTTGGGCTTTCTTTGGGCTTTCTTTCCCCTTTCTTTGGGCTTTCTTTGGGCTTTCTTTCCCCTTTCTTTGGGCTTTCTTTCCCCTTTCTTTGGGCTTTCTTTCCCCTTTCTTTGGGCTTTCTTTGGGCTTTCTTTGGGCTTTCTGTGGGCTTTCTTTGGGCTTTCTTTGGGTTTTCTTTGGGCTTTCTTTCCCCTTTCTTTGTGCTTTCTTTGGGCTTTCTTTCCCCTTTCTTTGGGCTTTCTTTGGGCTTTCTTTCCCTTTCTTTAGGCTTTCTTTGGGCTTTCTTTCCCCTTTCTTTGGGCTTTCTTTCCCCTTTCTTTGGGCTGTCGTTCCCCTTTCCTTGGGCTTTCTTTCCCCTTTCTTTGGGCTTTCTTTCCCCTTTCTTTGGGCTTTCTTTCCCCTTTCTTTGGCTTTGTTTCCCCTTTCTTTGGGCTTTCTTTGGGCTTTCTTTCCCCTTTCTTTGGGCTTTATTTGGGCTTTCTTTCCCCTTTCTTTGGGCTTTCTTTCCCCTTTCTTTGGCCTTTCTTTGGGCTTTCTTTCCCCTTTCTTTGGGCTTTCTTTCCCCTTTCTTTGGGCTTTCTTTGGGCTTTCTTTGGGCTTTCTTTCCCTTTTCTTTCCACTTTCTTTGGGCTTTCTTTGGGGCTTTCTTTCGGCTTTCTTTTGGCCTTTCTTTGGGCTTTCTTGGCTTTCTTTCCCCTTTCTTTGGGCTTTCTTTCCCCTTTCTTTGGGCTTTCTTTGGGCTTTTTTTGGCTTTCTTTTGACTTTCTTTGGCTTTCTTTGGGCTTTCATTCCCTTTCTTTGGGCTTTCTTGGGCATTCTTTCCCCTTTCTTTGGGCTTTCTTGGGCTTTCTTTCCCCTTTCTTTGGGCTTTCTTTGGGCTTTCTTTCCCCTTTCTTTGGGCTTTCTGTCCCCTTTCTTTTGGGCTTTCTTTCTCCTTTCTTTGGGCTTTCTTTGGGCTTTCTTTCCCCTTTCTTTGGGCTTTCTTTCCCCTTTCTTTGGCTTTCTTTCCCCTTTCTTTGGGCTTTGTTTCCCCTTTCTTTGGGCTTTGTTTCCCCTTTCTTTGGGCTTTCTTTGCGCATTCTTTCCCTTTCTTTGGGCTTTCTTTGGGCTTTCTTTGGGCTTTCTTTCCGCTTTCTTTGGGCTTTCTTTGGGCTTTCTTTCCCTTTTCTTTGGGCTTTCTTTCCCCTTTCCTTGGGCTTTCTTTGGGCTTTCTTTCCCTTTCTTTGGGTTTTCTTTCCCCTTTCTTTGGGCTGTCTTTCCCCTTTCTTTGGGCTTTCTTTCCCCTTTGTTTGGGCTTCCCTTGGGCTTTCTTTGGGGTTTCTTTGGGCTTTCTTTCCCCTTTCTTTCCACTTTCTTTGGGCTTTCCTTGGGCTTTCTTTGGGCTTTCTTTCCCCTTTCTTTGGGCTTTCTTTCCCCTTTCTTTGGGCTTTCTTTCCCCTTTCTTTGGGCTTTCTTTCCCCTTTCTTTGGGCTTTCTTTCCCCTTTCTTTGGGCTGTCATTCCCCTTTCTTTGGGCTTTCTTTCCCCTTTCTTTGGGATTTCTTTCCCCTTTCTTTGGCCTTTCTTTGGGCTTTCTTTGGGCTTTCTTTGGGGCTTTCTTTGGGCTTTCTTTGGGCTTTCTGTGGGCTTTCTTTGGGCTTTCTTTGGGCTTTCTTTGGGGCTTTCTTTCACTTTCTTTGGGCTTTCTTTGGGTTTTCTTTCCCCTTTCTTTGGGCTTTCTTTGGGCTTTCTTTGGGCTTTCTTTCCCCTTTCTTTGGGCTTTCTTTCCCCTTTCTTTGGGCTTTCTTTGGGCTTTCTTTGGGCTTTCTTTGGGCTTTCTTTGGGCTTTCTTTGGGTTTTCTTTGGGCTTTCTTTCCCCTTTCTTTGGGCTTTCTTTGGGCTTTCTTTCCCCCTTTCTTTGGGGCTTTCTTTCCCCTTTCTTTGGGCTTTCTTTGGGCTTTCTTTCCCCTTTCTTTGGGCTTTCTTTCCACTTTCTTTGGGGTTTCTTTGGGCTTTCTTTCCCCTTTCTTTGGGCTTTCTTTGGGCTTTCTTTCCCCTTTCTTTCCCCTTTCTGTGGGCTTTCTTTTCCCTTTCTTACCCCTTTCTTTGGCTTTGTTTCCCCTTTCTTTGGGCTTTCTTTCCCCTTTCTTTGGGCTTTCTTTGGGCTTTCTTTCCCCTTTCTTTGGCTTTCTTCCCCTTTCTTTCCCCTTTCTTTGGGCTTTCTTTGGGCTTTCTTTCCCTTTCTTTGGGCTTTCTTTGGGCTTTCTTTGGGCTTTCATTCCCCTTTCTTTGGGCTTTCTTTGGGCATTCTTTCCCCTTTCTTTGGGCTTTCTTTGGGCTTTCTTTCCCCTTTCTTTGGGCTTTCTTTGGGCTTTCTTTCCCCTTTCTTTGGGCTTTCTTTGGGCTTTCTTTCCCCTTTCTTTGGGCTTTCTTTGGACTTTCTTTCCCCTTTCTTTGGGCTTTCTTTGGGCTTTCTTTGGCTTTCTTTCCCCTTTCTTTGGGCTTTCTTTCCCCTTTCTGTGGGCTTTCTTTCTGCTATCTTTGGGCTTTCTTTGGGCTTTATTTGGGCTTTCTTTGGGCTTTCTTTCCCCTTTCTTTGGGCTTTCCTTGGGCTTTCTTTGGGCTTTCTTTCCCCTTTCTTTCCACTTTCTTTGGGCTTTCTTTGGGCTTTCTTTGGGCTTTCTTTCCCCTTTCTTTGGCCTTCTTTCCCCTTTCTTTGGGCTTTCTTTCCCCTTTCTTTGGGCTTTCTTTCCCCTTTCTTTGGGCTGTCATTCCATTCTTTGGGCTTTCTTTCCCCTTTCTTTGGGCTTTCCTTGGGTTTTCTTTGGGGTTTCTTTGGGCTTTCTTTCCCCTTTCTTGGGCTTTCTTTCCCCTTTCTTTGGGCTTTCTTTCCCCTTTCTTTGGGCTTTCTTTCCCCTTTCTTTGGGATTTCTTTACCCTTTCTTTGGGCTTTCTTTCCCCTTTCTTTGGGCTTTCTTTCCCCTTTCTTTGGGCTTTCTTTCCCTTTCTTTGGGCTGTCATTCCCCTTTCTTTGGGCTTTCTTTCCCCTTTCTTTGGGCTTTCTTTCCCCTTTCTTTGGCCTTTCTTTGGCTTTCTTTGGGCTTTCTCTGGGCTTTCTTGGGCTTTCTGTGGGCTTTCTTTGGCTTTCTTTGGGCTTTCTTTGGGCTTTCTTTCGCCTTTCTTTGGGCTTTCTTTGGGCTTTCTTTCCCCTTTCTTTGGGCTTTCTTTCCCCTTTCTTGGGCTTCTTTGGGCTTTCTTTGGGCTTTCTGTGGGCTTTCTTTGGGCTTTCTTTGGGTTTTCTTTGGGCTTTCTTTCCCCTTTCTTTGTGCTTTCTTTGGGCTTTCTTTCCCCTTTCTTTGGGCTTTCTTTGGGCTTTCTTTCCCCTTTCTTTAGGCTTTCTTTGGGCTTTCTTTCCCCTTCTTTGGGCTTTCTTTCCCTTTCTTTGGGCTGTCATTCCCCTTTCCTTGGGCTTTCTTTCCCCTTTCTTTGGGCTTTCTTTCCCCTTTCTTTGGGCTTTCTTTGGCTTTCTTTCCCCTTTCTTTGGGCTTTGTTTCCCCTTTCTTTGGGCTTTCTTTGGGCTTTCTTTCCCCTTTCTTTGGGCTTTCTTTGGGCTTTGTTTCCCCTTTCTTTGGGCTTTCTTTTCCACTTTCTTTGGGCTTTCTTTGGGCTTTCTTTCCCCTTTCTTTGGGCTTTCTTTCCCCTTTCTTTCCCCTTTCTTTGGGGTTTCTTTGGGCTTTCTTTCCCCTTTCTTTGGGCTTTCTTTGGGCTTTCTTTGGGCTTTCTTTCCCCTTTCTTTCACTTTCTTTGGGCTTTCTTTGGGCTTTCTTTGGGCTTTCTTTCCCCTTTCTTTGGGCTTTCTTTCCCCCTTCTTTGGGGTTTCTTTCTCCTTTCTCTTTGGGCTTTCTTTCCCCTTACTGTGGGCTTTCTTTGGGCTTTCTTTGGGCTTTCTTTGGCTTTCTTTCCCCTTTCTTTGGGCTTTCTGTGGGCTTTCTTTGGGCTTTCTTTGGGCTTTCTTTGGGCTTTCTTTCGCCTTTCTTTGGGCTTTCTTTGGGCTTTCTTTCCCCTTTCTTTGGGCTTTCTTTGGGCTTTCTTTCCCCTTTCTTTGGGCTTTCTTCCCCTTTCTTTGGGCTTTCTTTGGGCTTTCTGTGGGCTTTCTTTGGGCTTTCTTTCCATTTCTTTGGGCTTTCTTTGGGCTTTCTTTCCCCTTTCTTTAGGCTTTCTTTGGGCTTTCTTTCCCCTTTCTTTGGGTTTTCTTTCGGCTTTCTTTGGGCTTTATTTCCCCTTTCTTTGGGCTTTCTTTCCCCGTTTCTTTGGCTTTCTTTGGGCTGTCTTTCCCCTTTCTTTGGGCTTTCTTTGGGCTTTCTTTCCCCTTTCTTTGGGCTTTGTTTCCCCTTTCTTTGGGCTTTCTTTGGGCTTTCTTTCCCCTTTCTTTGGGCATTCTTTCCCCTTTCTTTGGGCTTTCTTTGGGCTTTCTTTCCCCTTTCTTTGGGCTTTCTTTGGGCTTTCTTTCCCCTTTCTTTGGGCTTTCTGTCCCCTTTCTTTGGGCTTTCTTTCCCCTTTCTTTGGCTTTCTTTCCCCTTTCTTTGGGCTTTCTTTCCCCTTTTTTGGGCTTCTTCCCCTTTCTTTTGCTGTGTTTCCCCTTTCCTTGGGCTTTCTTTCCCCTTTCTTTGGGCTTTCTTTGCGCTTTCTTTCCCCTTTCTTTGGGCTTTCTTTTCCCCTTTGTTTGGGCTTCCTTGGGCTTTCTTTGGGGTTTCTTTGGGCTTTCTTTCCCCTTTCTTTCCACTTTCTTTGGGCTTTCCTTGGGCTTTCTTTGGGCTTTCTTTCCCCTTTCTTTGGGCTTTCTTTCCCCTTTCTTTGGGCTTTCTTTCCCCTTTCTTTGGGCTTTCTTTCCCCTTTCTTTGGGGCTTTCTTTCCCCTTTCTTTGGGCTGTCATTCCCTTTCTTTGGGCTTTCTTTCCCCTTTCTTTGGGATTTCTTTCCCCTTTCTTTGGCCTTTCTTTGGGCTTTCTTTGGGCTTTCTTTGGGCTTTCTTTGGGCTTTCTGTGGGCTTTCTTTGGGCTTTCTTTGGGCTTTTCTTTGGCTTTCTTTCCCTTTCTTTGGGCTTTCTTTGGGCTTTCTTTGGGCTTTCTTTCCCCTTTCTTTGGGCTTTCTTTCCCCTTTCTTTGGGCTTTCTTTGGGCTTTCTTTGGGCTTTCTTTGGGCTTTCTTTGGGTTTCTTTGGCTTTCTTCCCCTTTCTTTGGGCTTTCTTTGGCTTTCTTTCCCCCTTTCTTTGGGCTTTCTTTCCCCTTTCTTTGGGCTTTCTTTGGGCTTTCTTTCCCCTTTCTTTGGGCTTTCTTTCCACTTTCTTTGGGGTTTCTTTGGGCTTTCTTTCCCTTTCTTTGGGCTTTCTTTTGGGCTTTCTTTCCCCTTTCTTTCCCCTTTCTGTGGGCTTTCTTATCCCTTTCTTACCCCTTTCTTGGGCTTTGGTTTCCCCTTTCTTTGGGCTTTCTTTCCCCTTTCTTGGGCTTTCTTTGGGCTTTCTTTCCCCTTTCTTTGGGCTTTCTTTCCCTTTCTTTCCCCTTTCTTTGGGCTTTCTTTGGGCTTTCTTTCCCCTTTCTTTGGGCTTTCTTTGGGCTTTCTTTGGGCTTTCATTCCCCTTTCTTTGGGCTTTCTTTGGGCATTCTTTCCCCTTTCTTTGGGCTTTCTTTGGGCTTTCTTTCCCCTTTCTTTGGGCTTTCTTTGGGCTTTCTTTCCCCTTTCTTTGGGCTTTCTTTGGCTTTCTTTCCCCTTTCTTTGGGCTTTCTTTGGACTTTCTTTCCCCTTTCTTTGGGCTTTCTTTGGGCTTTCTTTGGGCTTTCTTTCCCCTTTCTTTGGGCTTTCTTTCCCCTTTCTGTGGGCTTTCTTTGGGCTATCTTTGGGCTTTCTTTGGGCTTTATTTGGGCTTTCTTTGGGCTTTCTTTCCCCTTTCTTTGGGCTTTCCTTGGGCTTTCTTTGGGCTTTCTTTCCCCTTTCTTTCACTTTCTTTGGGCTTTCTTTGGGCTTTCTTTGGGCTTTCTTTCCCCTTTCTTTGGGCCTTCTTTCCCCTTTCTTTGGGCTTTCTTTCCCCTTTCTTTGGGCTTTCTTTCCCCTTTCTTTGGGCTGTCATTCCCCTTTCTTTGGGCTTTCTTTCCCTTTCTTTGGGCTTTCTTGGGCTTTCTTTGGGGTTTCTTTGGCTTTCTTTCCCCTTTCTTTGGGCTTTCTTTCCCCTTTCTTTGGGCTTCTTTCCCCTTTCTTTGGGCTTTCTTTCCCCTTTCTTTGGGATTTCTTTACCCTTTCTTGGGCTTTCTTTCCCCTTTCTTTGGGCTTTCTTTCCCCTTTCTTTGGGCTTTCTTTCCCCTTTCTTTGGGCTGTCATTCCCCTTTCTTTGGGCTTTCTTTCCCTTTCTTTGGGCTTTCTTTCCCCTTTCTTTGGCCTTTCTTTGGGCTTTCTGTTGGGTTTTCTCTGGCTTTCTTGGGCTTTCTGTGGGCTTTCTTTGGCTTTCTTTGGGCTTTCTTTGGGCTTTCTTTCGCCTTTCTTTGGGCTTTCTTTGGGCTTTCTTTCCCCTTTCTTTGGGCTTTCTTTCCCCTTTCTTTGGGCTTTCTTTGGGCTTTCTTTGGGCTTTCTGTGGGCTTTCTTTGGGGCTTTCTTTGGGTTTTCTTTGGGCTTTCTTTCCCCTTTCTTTGTGCTTTCTTTGGGCTTTCTTTCCCCTTTCTTTGGCTTTCTTTGGGCTTTCTTTCCCCTTTCTTTAGGCTTTCTTTGGGCTTTCTTTCCCCTTTCTTTGGGCTTTCTTTCCCCTTTCTTTGGGCTGTCATTCCCCTTTCCTGGGCTTTCTTTCCCCTCTCTTTGGGCTTTCTTTCCCCTTTCTTTGGGCTTTCTTTGGGCTTTCTTTCCCCTTTCTTTGGGCTTTGTTTCCCCTTTCTTGGGCTTTCTTTGGGCTTTCTTTCCCCTTTCTTTGGGCTTTCTTTGGGCTTTCTTTCCCCTTTCTTTGGGCTTTCTTTCCCCTTTTCTTTGGGCTTTCTTTGGGCTTTCTTTCCCCTTTCTTTGGGCTTTCTTTCCCCTTTCTTTGGGCTTTCTTTCCCCTTTCTTTCCCCTTTCTTTGGGGTTTCTTTGGGCATTCTTTCCCCTTTCTTTGGGCTTTCTTTGGGCTTTCTTTGGGCTTTCTTTCCCCTTTCTTTCCACTTTCTTTGGGCTTTCTTTGGGCTTTCTTTGGGCTTTCTTTCCCCTTTCTTTGGGCTTTCTTTCCCCCTTCTTTGGGGTTTCTTTCTCCTTTCTTTGGGCTTTCTTTCCCCTTTCTGTGGGCTTTCTTTGGGCTTTCTTTGGGCTTTCTTTCCCCTTTCTTTGGGCTTTCTGTGGGCTTTCTTTGGGCTTTCTTTGGGCTTTCTTTGGGCTTTCTTTCGCCTTTCTTTGGGCTTTCTTTGGGCTTTCTTTCCCCTTTCTTTGGGCTTTCTTTGGGCTTTCTTTCCCTTTCTTTGGGCTTTCTTTCCCCTTTCTTTGGGCTTTCTTTGGGCTTTCTGTGGCTTTCTTTGGGCTTTCTTTCCCCTTTCTTTGGGCTTTCTTTGGGCTTTCTTTCCCCTTTCTTTAGGCTTTCTTTGGGCTTTCTTTCCCCTTTCTTTGGGTTTTCTTTCGGCTTTCTTTGGCTTTATTTCCCCTTTCTTTGGGCTTTCTTTCCCGTTTCTTTGGCTTTCTTTGGGCTGTCTTTCCCCTTTCTTTGGGCTTTCTTTGGGCTTTCTTTCCCTTTCTTTGGGCTTTGTTTCCCCTTTCTTGGGCTTTCTTTGGGCTTTCTTTCCCCTTTCTTTGGGCATTCTTTCCCCTTTATTTGGGCTTTCTTTGGGCTTTCTTTCCCCTTTCTTTGGGCTTTCTTTGGGCTTTCTTTCCCCTTTCTTTGGGCTTTCTGTCCCCTTTCTTTGGGCTTTCTTTCCCCTTTCTTTGGGCTTTCTTTCCCCTTTCTTTGGGCTTTCTTTCCCCTTTTTTTGGGCTTTCTTTCCCCTTTCTTTTGCTGTGTTTCCCCTTTCCTTGGGCTTTCTTTCCCCTTTCTTGGGCTTTCTTTGCGCTTTCTTTCCCCTTTCTTTGGGCTTTCTTTGGGCTTTCTTTGGGCTTTCTTTCCGCTTTCTTTGGCAGTCTTTGGGCTTTCTTTCCCTTTTCTTTGGGCTTTCTTTCCCCTTTCCTTGGGCTTTCTTTGGGCTTTCTTTCCCCTTTCTTTTGGTTTTCTTTCCCTTTCTTTGGGCTGTCTTTCCCCTTTCTTTGGGCTTTCTTTCCCTTTCTTTGGGCTTTCTTTCCCTTTTCTTTGGGCTTTCTTTGGGCTTTCTTTGGGCTTTCTTTGGGCTTTCTCTGGGCTTTCTTTCCCCTTTTTTTGGGCTTTCTTTCCCTTTCTTTGGGCTTTCTTTCCCCTTTCTTTGGGCTTTCTTTGGGCTTTCTTTCCCCTTTCTTTGGCTTTCTTTCCCCTTTCTTTGGGCTTTCTTTGGGCTTTCTTTCCCCTTTCTTTGGGCTTTCTTTGGGCTTTCTTTCCCCTTTCTTTGGGCTTTCTTTGCGCTTTCTTCTCCTTTCTTTGTGCTTTCTTTGGGCTTTCTTTCCCTTTTCTTTGGGCTTTCTTCCCCTTTCCTTGGGCTTTCTTTGGGCTTTCTTTGCCCCTTTCTTTGGGCTTTCTTTCCCCTTTCTTTGGACTGTCTTTCCCCTTTCTTTCGGCTTTCTTTCCCCTTTCTTTGGGCTTTCTTTCCCTTTTCTTTGGGCTTTCTTTGGGCTTTCTTTGGGCTTTCTTTCCCCTTTCTTTGGGCTTTCTTTGGGCTTTCTTTGGGCTTTCTTTCCCCTTTCTTTCCACTTTCTTGGGCTTTCTTTGGGCTTTCTTTGGGCTTTCTTTCCCCTTTCTTTGGGTTTTCTTTGGGCTTTCTTTCCCCTTTCTTTGGGCTTTCTTTCCCCTTTCATTGGGCTTTCTTTGAGCTTTTCTTTCCCCTTTCTTTGGGCTTTCTTTCCCTTCTTTGGGCTTTCTTTCCCCTTTCTTTTGCTTTCTTTCCCCTTTCTTTGTTATTTCTTTGCGCTTTCTTTTCCCCTTTCTTTGGGCTTTCTTTCCCCTTTCTTTCCCCTTTCTTTGGGCTTTCTTTGGGCTTTGTTTCCAATTTCTTTCCCCTTTCTTTGGGCTTTCTTTCCCTTTCTTTCCCCTTTCTTTGGGCTTTGTTTCCCCTTTCTTTGGGCTTTCTTTCCCCTTTCTTTGGGCTTTCTTTGGGCTTTCTTTCTCCTTTCTTTGGGCTTTCTTTCCCCTTTCTTTCCCCTTACTTTCCACTTTCTTTGGGCTTTCTTTGGGCTTTCTTTCCCTTTTTTTGGGCTTTCTTTCCCCCTTCTTTGGGGTTTCTTTCTCCTTTCTTTGGGCTTTCTTTCCCCTTTCTGTGGGCTTTCTTTCCCCTTTCTTTGGGCTTTCCTTGGGCTTTCTTTGGGCTTTCTTTGGGCTTTCTTTCCCATTTCTTTGGGCTTTCTTTGGGCTTTCTTTGGGCTTTTTTGGGCTTTCTTTAGGCTTTCTTTCCCCTTTCTTTGGGCTTTCTTTCCCCTTTCTTTGGGCTTTCTTTGGGCTGTCATTCCCCTTTCTTTGGGCTTTCTTTCCCCTTTCTTTGGGCTTTCTTTGGGCTTTCTTTCCTCTTTCTTTGGGCTTTGTTTCCCTTTCTTTGGGCTTTCTTTGGGCTTTCTTTCCCCTTTCTTTGGGCTTTCTTTCGGCTTTCTTTCCCCTTTCTTTGGCTTTGTTTCCCCTTTCTTTGGGCTTTCTTTAGGCTTTCCTTAGGCTTTCTTTGGGCTTTCTTTCCTCTTTCTTTGGGCTTTCTTTGGGCTTTCTTTCCCTTTTCTTTGGCTTTCTTTCCCCTTTCTTTGGGCTTTCTTTGGGATTTCTTTCCCCTTTCTTTGGGCTTTCTTTCCCCTTTCTTTGGGCTGTCTTTCCCCTTTCTTTGGGCTTTCTTTCCCTTTTCTTTGGACTTTTCTTTGGGCATTCTTTGTGCTTTCTTTGGGCTCTCTCTGGGCTTTCTTTCCCCTTTCTTTGGGCTTTCTTTGGGCTTTCTTTGGGCTTTCTTTCCCCTTTCTTTGGGCTTTCTTTCCCTTTCTTTGGGCTTTCTTTCCCCTTTCTTTGGGCTTTCTTTGGGCTTTCCTTGAGCTTTCTTTCCCCTTTCTTTGGGCTTAGTTTGGGCTTTCTTTCCCCTTTCTTTGGGCTTTCTTTGGGCTTTCTTTCCCCTTACTTTGGGCTTTCTATCCCCTTTCTTTGGGGCTTCTTTCCCCTTTCTTTGGGCTTTCTTTAGGCTTTCTTTCCCCTTTCTTTGGGGCTTTCTTTCCCCTTTCTTTGGGCTTTCTTTCCCCTTTCTTTGGGCTTTGTTTCCCCTTTCTTTGGGCTTTCTTTCCCCTTTCTTTGGGCTTTCTTTGCTCTTTCTTTCCCCTTTCTTTGGGCTTTCTTTGGGCTTTCTTTGGGCTTTCTTTCCCCTTTCTTTCCACTTTCTTTGGGCTTTCTTTCCCTTTTCTTTGGGCTTTCTTTCCCCTTTCTTTGGGCTTCGTTTGGACTTTCTTTCCCCTTTCTTTGGGCTTTCTTTGGGCTTTCCTTGAGCTTTCTTTCCCCTTTCTGTGGGCTTTCTTTGGGCTTTCTTTGGGCTTTCTTTGGGCTTTCTTTCGCCTTTCTTTGGCTTTCTTTGGGCTTTCTTTCCCATTTCTTTGGGCTTTCTTTCCCCTTTCTTTGGGCTTTCTTTCCCCTTTCTTTGGGCTTTCTTTGGGCTTTCTTTGGGCTTTTCTGTGGGCTTTCTTTGGGCTTTCTTTGGATTTTCTTTGGGCTTTCTTTCCCCTTTCTTTGTGCTTTCTTGGGCTTTCTTTCCCCTTTCTTTGGGCTTTCTTTGGGCTTTCTTTCCCCTTTCTTTAGGCTTTCTTTGGGCTTTCTTTCCCCTTTCTTTGGGCTTTCTTTCCCCTTTCTTTGGGCTGTCATTCCCCTTTCCTGGCTTTCTTTCCCCTTTCTTTGGGCTTTCTTTCCCCTTTCTTTGGGCTTTCTTTCCCCTTTCTTTGGGCTTTGTTTCCCCTTTCTTTGTGCTTTCTTTGGGCTTTCTTTGGGCTTTCTTCGCCTTTCTTTGGGCTTTCTTTGGGCTTTCTTTCCCCTTTCTTTGGCTTTCTTTCCCCTTTCTTTGGGCTTTCTTTCCCCTTTCTTTGGGCTTTCTTTGGGCTTTCTTTGGGCTTTCTGTGGGCTTTCTTTGGGCTTTCTTTGGGTTTTCTTTGGGCTTTCTTTCCCCCTTTCTTTGTGCTTTCTTTGGGCTTTCTTTCCCCTTTCTTTGGGCTTTCTTTGGGCTTTCTTTCCCCTTTCTTTAGGCTTTCTTTGGGCTTTCTTTCCCCTTTCTTTGGGCTTTCTTTCCCTTTCTTTGGGCTGTCATTCCCCTTTCCTTGGGCTTTCTTCCCCTTTCTTTGGGCTTTCTTTCCCCTTTCTTTGGGCTTTCTTTGGGCTTTCTTTCCCTTTCTTTGGGCTTTGTTTCCCCTTTCTTTGGGCTTTCTTTGGGCTTTCTTTCCCTTTCTTTGGGCTTTCTTTGGGCTTTGTTTCCCCTTTCTTTGGGCTTTCTTTCCCCTTTCTTTGGGCTTTCTTTGGGCTTTCTTTCCCCTTTCTTTGGGCTTTCTTTCCCCTTTCTTTCCCTTTCTTTGGGGTTTCTTTGGGCTTTCTTTCCCTTTCTTTGGCTTTCTTTGGGCTTTCTTTCCCCTTTCTTTCCACTTTCTTTGGGCTTTCTTTGGGCTTTCTTTCCCCTTTCTTTGGGCTTTCTTTCCCCCTTCTTTGGGGTTTCTTTCTCCTTTCTTTGGGCTTTCTTTCCCCTTTCTGTGGGCTTTCTTTGGGATTTCTTTGGGCTTTCTTTGGGCTTTCTTTCCCCTTTCTTTGGGCTTTCTGTGGGCTTTCTTTGGGCTTTCTTTGGGCTTTCTTTGGGCTTTCTTTCGCCTTTCTTTGGGCTTTCTTTGGGCTTTCTTTCCCCTTTCTTTGGCTTTCTTTGGGCTTTCTTTCCCCTTTCTTTGGGCTTTCTTTCCCCTTTCTTTGGGCTTTCTTTGGGCTTTCTGTGGGCTTTCTTTGGGCTTTCTTTGGGCTTTCTTTGGGCTTTCTTTCCCCTCTCTTTGGGCTTTCTTTGGGCTTTCTTTCCCCTTTCTTTAGGCTTTCTTTGGGCCTTCTTTCCCCTTTCTTTGGGTTTTCTTTCGGCTTTCTTTTGGGCTTTATTTCCCTTTCTTTGGGCTTTCTTTCCCGTTTCTTTGGCTTTCTTTGGGCTGTCTTTCCCCTTCTTTGGGCTTTCTTTGGGCTTTCTTTCCCCTTTCTTTGGGCTTTGTTTCCCTTTCTTTGGGCTTTCTTTGGCTTTCTTTCCCCTTTCTTTGGGCATTCTTTCCCCTTTCTTTGGCTTTCTTTGGGCTTTCTTTCCCCTTTCTTTGGGCTTTCTTTGGGCTTTCTTTCCCCTTTCTTTGGGCTTTCTGTCCCCTTTCTTTGGGCTTTCTTTCCCCTTTCTTTGGGCTTTCTTTCCCCTTTCTTTGGGCTTTCTTTCCCCTTTCTTTGGGCTTTCTTTCCCCTTTCTTTTGCTTTGTTTCCCCTTTCCTTGGGCTTTCTTTCCCCTTTCTTTGGCTTTCTTTGCGCTTTCTTTCCCCTTTCTTTGGGCTTTCTTTGGGCTTTCTTTGGGCTTTCTTTCCGCTTTCTTTGGGCATTCTTTGGGCTTTCTTTCCCTTTTCTTTGGGCTTTCTTTCCCCTTTCCTTGGGCTTTCTTTGGGCTTTCTTTCCCCTTTCTTTTGGTTTTCTTTAACCTTTCTTTGGGCTGTCTTTCCCCCTTTCTTTGGGCTTTCTTTCCCCTTTCTTTGGGCTTTCTTTCCCTTTTCTTTGGGCTTTCTTTGGGCTTTCTTTGGGCTTTCTTTCGGCTTTCTCTGGGCTTTCTTTCCCCTTTTTTTGGGCTTTCTTTCCCCTTTCTTTGGGCTTTCTTTCCCCTTTCTTTGGGCTTTCTTTGGGCTTTCTTTCCCCTTTCTTTGGGCTTTCTTTCCCCTTTCTTTGGGCTTTCTTTCCCCTTTCTTTGGGCTTTGTTTCTCCTTTCTTGGGCTTTCTTTCCCCTTTCTTTGGGCTTTCTTTGCGCTTTCTTTCTCCTTTCTTTGGGCTTTCTTTGGGCTTTCTTTCCGCTTTCTTTGTGCTTTCTTTGGGCTTTCTTTCCCTTTTCTTTGGGCTTTCTTCCCTTTCCTTGGGCTTTCTTTGGGCTTTCTTTCCCCTTTCTTTGGGTTTTCTTTCCCCTTTCTTTGGACTGTCTTTCCCCTTTCTTTCGGCTTTCTTTCCCCTTTCTTTGGGCTTTCTTTCCCTTTTCTTTGGGCTTTCTTTGGGCTTTCTTTGGGCTTTCTTTGGGTTTCTCTGGGCTTTCTTTCCCCTTTCTTTGGGCTTTCTTTGGGCTTTCTTTGGCTTTCTTTCCCCTTTCTTTCCACTTCTTTGGGCTTTCTTTGGGCTTTCTTTGGGCTTTCTTTCCCCTTCCTTTGGTTTTCTTTGGGCTTTCTTTCCCCTTTCTTTGGGCTTTCTTTCCCCTTTCATTGGGCTTTCTTTGAGCTTTCTTTCCCCTTCTTTGGGCTTTCTTTCCCCTTTCTTTGGGCTTTCTTTCCCCTTTCTTTGGGCTTTCTTTCCCCTTTCTTTTTGCTTTCTTTCCCCTTTCTTTGGTATTTCTTTGCGCTTCTTTCCCCTTTCTTTGGGCTTTCTTTCCCCTTTCTTTCCCCTTTCTTTGGGCTTTCTTTGGGCTTTGTTTCCAATTTCTTTCCCCTTTCTTTGGGCTTTCTTTCCCCTTTCTTTCCCCTTTCTTTGGGCTTTCTTTCCCCTTTCTTTGGGCTTTCTTTCCCCTTTCTTTGGGCTTTCTTTGGGCTTTCTTTCCCCTTTCTTTGGCTTTCTTTCCCCTTTCTTTGGGCTGTCATTCCCCTTTCCTGGGCTTTCTTTCCCCTTTCTTTGGGCTTTCTTTCCCCTTTCTTTGGGCTTTCTTTCCCCTTTCTTTGGGCTTTGTTTCCCCTTTCTTTGGGCTTTCTTTGGGCTTTCTTTGGGCTTTCTTTCGCCTTTCTTTGGGCTTTCTTTGGGCTTTCTTTCCCCTTTCTTTGGGCTTTCTTTCCCCTTTCTTTGGGCTTTCTTTCCACTTTCTTTGGGCTTTCTTTGGGCTTCTTTCCCCTTTTTTTGGGCTTTCTTTCCCCCTTCTTTGGGGTTTCTTTCTCCTTTCTTTGGGCTTTCTTTCCCCTTTCTGTGGGCTTTCTTTCCCCTTTCTTTGGGCTTTCCTTGGGCTTTCTTTGGGCTTTCTTTGGGCTTCTTTCCCATTTCTTTGGGCTTTCTTTGGGCTTTCTTTGGCTTTTTTGGGCTTTCTTTAGGCTTTCTTTCCCCTTTCTTTGGGCTTTCTTTCCCCTTTCTTTGGGCTTTCTTTGGGCTGTCATTCCCCTTTCTTTGGGCTTTCTTTCCCCTTTCTTTGGGCTTTCTTTGGGCTTTCTTTCCTCTTTCTTTGGGCTTTGTTTCCCCTTTCTTTGGGCTTTCTTGGGCTTTCTTTCCCCTTTCTTTGGGCTTTCTTTCGGCTTTCTTTCCCCTTTCTTTGGGCTTTGTTTCCCCTTTCTTTGGGCTTTCTTTAGGCTTTCCTTAGGCTTTCTTTGGGCTTTCTTTCCTCTTTCTTTGGGCTTTCTTTGGGCTTTCTTTCCCTTTTCTTTGGGCTTTCTTTCCCCTTTCTTTGGGCTTTCTTTGGGATTTCTTTCCCCTTTCTTTGGGCTTTCTTTCCCCTTTCTTTGGGCTGTCTTTCCCCTTTCTTTGGGCTTTCTTTCCCTTTTCTTTGGACTTTCTTTGGGCATTCTTTGTGCTTTCTTTGGGCTCTCTCTGGGCTTTCTTTCCCCTTTCTTTGGGCTTTCTTTGGGCTTTCTTTGGCTTTCTTTCCCCTTTCTTTGGGCTTTCTTTCCCCTTTCTTTGGGCTTTCTTTCCCCTTTCTTTGGGCTTTCTTTGGGCTTTCCTTGAGCTTTCTTTCCCCTTTCTTTGGGCTTAGTTTGGGCTTTCTTTCCCCTTTCTTTGGGCTTTCTTTGGGCTTTCTTTCCCCTTACTTTGGGCTTTCTATCCCCTTTCTTTGGGCTTTCTTTCCCCTTTCTTTGGGCTTTCTTTAGGCTTTCTTTCCCCTTTCTTTGGGCTTTCTTTCCCCTTTCTTTGGGCTTTCTTTCCCCTTTCTTTGGGCTTTGTTTCCCCTTTCTTTGGGCTTTCTTTCCCCTTTCTTTGGGCTTTCTTTGCTCTTTCTTTCCCCTTTCTTTGGGCTTTCTTTGGGCTTTCTTTGGGCTTTCTTTCCCCTTTCTTTCCACTTTCTTTGGGCTTTCTTTCCCTTTTCTTTGGGCTTTCTTTCCCCTTTCTTTGGGCTTCGTTTGGACTTTCTTTCCCCTTTCTTTGGGCTTTCTTTGGGCTTTCCTTGAGCTTTCTTTCCCCTTTCTGTGGGCTTTCTTTGGGCTTTCTTTGGGCTTTCTTTGGGCTTTCTTTCGCCTTTCTTTGGGCTTTCTTTGGGCTTTCTTTCCCATTTCTTTGGGCTTTCTTTCCCCTTTCTTTGGGCTTTCTTTCCCCTTTCTTTGGGCTTTCTTTGGGCTTTCTTTGGGCTTTCTGTGGGCTTTCTTTGGGCTTTCTTTGGATTTTCTTTGGGCTTTCTTTCCCCTTTCTTTGTGCTTTCTTTGGGCTTTCTTTCCCCTTTCTTTGGGCTTTCTTTGGGCTTTCTTTCCCCTTTCTTTAGGCTTTCTTTGGGCTTTCTTTCCCCTTTCTTTGGGCTTTCTTTCCCCTTTCTTTGGGCTGTCATTCCCCTTTCCTGGGCTTTCTTTCCCCTTTCTTTGGGCTTTCTTTCCCCTTTCTTTGGGCTTTCTTTCCCCTTTCTTTGGGCTTTGTTTCCCCTTTCTTTGGGCTTTCTTTGGGCTTTCTTTGGGCTTTCTTTCGCCTTTCTTTGGGCTTTCTTTGGGCTTTCTTTCCCCTTTCTTTGGGCTTTCTTTCCCCTTTCTTTGGGCTTTCTTTCCCCTTTCTTTGGGCTTTCTTTGGGCTTTCTTTGGGCTTTCTGTGGGCTTTCTTTGGGCTTTCTTTGGGTTTTCTTTGGGCTTTCTTTCCCCTTTCTTTGTGCTTTCTTTGGGCTTTCTTTCCCCTTTCTTTGGGCTTTCTTTGGGCTTTCTTTCCCCTTTCTTTAGGCTTTCTTTGGGCTTTCTTTCCCCTTTCTTTGGGCTTTCTTTCCCCTTTCTTTGGGCTGTCATTCCCCTTTCCTTGGGCTTTCTTCCCCCTTTCTTTGGGCTTTCTTTCCCCTTTCTTTGGGCTTTCTTTGGGCTTTCTTTCCCCTTTCTTTGGGCTTTGTTTCCCCTTTCTTTGGGCTTTCTTTGGGCTTTCTTTCCCCTTTCTTTGGGCTTTCTTTGGGCTTTGTTTCCCCTTTCTTTGGGCTTTCTTTCCCCTTTCTTTGGGCTTTCTTTGGGCTTTCTTTCCCCTTTCTTTGGGCTTTCTTTCCCCTTTCTTTCCCCTTTCTTTGGGGTTTCTTTGGGCTTTCTTTCCCCTTTCTTTGGGCTTTCTTTGGGCTTTCTTTCCCCTTTCTTTCCACTTTCTTTGGGCTTTCTTTGGGCTTTCTTTCCCCTTTCTTTGGGCTTTCTTTCCCCCTTCTTTGGGGTTTCTTTCTCCTTTCTTTGGGCTTTCTTTCCCCTTTCTGTGGGCTTTCTTTGGGATTTCTTTGGGCTTTCTTTGGGCTTTCTTTCCCCTTTCTTTGGGCTTTCTGTGGGCTTTCTTTGGGCTTTCTTTGGGCTTTCTTTGGGCTTTCTTTCGCCTTTCTTTGGGCTTTCTTTGGGCTTTCTTTCCCCTTTCTTTGGGCTTTCTTTGGGCTTTCTTTCCCCTTTCTTTGGGCTTTCTTTCCCCTTTCTTTGGGCTTTCTTTGGGCTTTCTGTGGGCTTTCTTTGGGCTTTCTTTGGGCTTTCTTTGGGCTTTCTTTCCCCTCTCTTTGGGCTTTCTTTGGGCTTTCTTTCCCCTTTCTTTAGGCTTTCTTTGGGCTTTCTTTCCCCTTTCTTTGGGTTTTCTTTCGGCTTTCTTTGGGCTTTATTTCCCCTTTCTTTGGGCTTTCTTTCCCGTTTCTTTGGCTTTCTTTGGGCTGTCTTTCCCCTTTCTTTGGGCTTTCTTTGGGCTTTCTTTCCCCTTTCTTTGGGCTTTGTTTCCCCTTTCTTTGGGCTTTCTTTGGGCTTTCTTTCCCCTTTCTTTGGGCATTCTTTCCCCTTTCTTTGGGCTTTCTTTGGGCTTTCTTTCCCCTTTCTTTGGGCTTTCTTTGGGCTTTCTTTCCCCTTTCTTTGGGCTTTCTGTCCCCTTTCTTTGGGCTTTCTTTCCCCTTTCTTTGGGCTTTCTTTCCCCTTTCTTTGGGCTTTCTTTCCCCTTTCTTTGGGCTTTCTTTCCCCTTTCTTTTGCTTTGTTTCCCCTTTCCTTGGGCTTTCTTTCCCCTTTCTTTGGGCTTTCTTTGCGCTTTCTTTCCCCTTTCTTTGGGCTTTCTTTGGGCTTTCTTTGGGCTTTCTTTCCGCTTTCTTTGGGCATTCTTTGGGCTTTCTTTCCCTTTTCTTTGGGCTTTCTTTCCCCTTTCCTTGGGCTTTCTTTGGGCTTTCTTTCCCCTTTCTTTTGGTTTTCTTTAACCTTTCTTTGGGCTGTCTTTCCCCTTTCTTTGGGCTTTCTTTCCCCTTTCTTTGGGCTTTCTTTCCCTTTTCTTTGGGCTTTCTTTGGGCTTTCTTTGGGCTTTCTTTCGGCTTTCTCTGGGCTTTCTTTCCCCTTTTTTTGGGCTTTCTTTCCCCTTTCTTTGGGCTTTCTTTCCCCTTTCTTTGGGCTTTCTTTGGGCTTTCTTTCCCCTTTCTTTGGGCTTTCTTTCCCCTTTCTTTGGGCTTTCTTTCCCCTTTCTTTGGGCTTTGTTTCTCCTTTCTTTGGGCTTTCTTTCCCCTTTCTTTGGGCTTTCTTTGCGCTTTCTTTCTCCTTTCTTTGGGCTTTCTTTGGGCTTTCTTTCCGCTTTCTTTGTGCTTTCTTTGGGCTTTCTTTCCCTTTTCTTTGGGCTTTCTTCCCCTTTCCTTGGGCTTTCTTTGGGCTTTCTTTCCCCTTTCTTTGGGTTTTCTTTCCCCTTTCTTTGGACTGTCTTTCCCCTTTCTTTCGGCTTTCTTTCCCCTTTCTTTGGGCTTTCTTTCCCTTTTCTTTGGGCTTTCTTTGGGCTTTCTTTGGGCTTTCTTTGGGTTTCTCTGGGCTTTCTTTCCCCTTTCTTTGGGCTTTCTTTGGGCTTTCTTTGGGCTTTCTTTCCCCTTTCTTTCCACTTTCTTTGGGCTTTCTTTGGGCTTTCTTTGGGCTTTCTTTCCCCTTCCTTTGGGTTTTCTTTGGGCTTTCTTTCCCCTTTCTTTGGGCTTTCTTTCCCCTTTCATTGGGCTTTCTTTGAGCTTTCTTTCCCCTTTCTTTGGGCTTTCTTTCCCCTTTCTTTGGGCTTTCTTTCCCCTTTCTTTGGGCTTTCTTTCCCCTTTCTTTTTGCTTTCTTTCCCCTTTCTTTGGTATTTCTTTGCGCTTTCTTTCCCCTTTCTTTGGGCTTTCTTTCCCCTTTCTTTCCCCTTTCTTTGGGCTTTCTTTGGGCTTTGTTTCCAATTTCTTTCCCCTTTCTTTGGGCTTTCTTTCCCCTTTCTTTCCCCTTTCTTTGGGCTTTCTTTCCCCTTTCTTTGGGCTTTCTTTCCCCTTTCTTTGGGCTTTCTTTGGGCTTTCTTTCCCCTTTCTTTGGGCTTTCTTTCCCCTTTCTTTGGGCTGTCATTCCCCTTTCCTGGGCTTTCTTTCCCCTTTCTTTGGGCTTTCTTTCCCCTTTCTTTGGGCTTTCTTTCCCCTTTCTTTGGGCTTTGTTTCCCCTTTCTTTGGGCTTTCTTTGGGCTTTCTTTGGGCTTTCTTTCGCCTTTCTTTGGGCTTTCTTTGGGCTTTCTTTCCCCTTTCTTTGGGCTTTCTTTCCCCTTTCTTTGGGCTTTCTTTCCCCTTTCTTTGGGCTTTCTTTGGGCTTTCTTTGGGCTTTCTGTGGGCTTTCTTTGGGCTTTCTTTGGGTTTTCTTTGGGCTTTCTTTCCCCTTTCTTTGTGCTTTCTTTGGGCTTTCTTTCCCCTTTCTTTGGGCTTTCTTTGGGCTTTCTTTCCCCTTTCTTTAGGCTTTCTTTGGGCTTTCTTTCCCCTTTCTTTGGGCTTTCTTTCCCCTTTCTTTGGGCTGTCATTCCCCTTTCCTTGGGCTTTCTTCCCCCTTTCTTTGGGCTTTCTTTCCCCTTTCTTTGGGCTTTCTTTGGGCTTTCTTTCCCCTTTCTTTGGGCTTTGTTTCCCCTTTCTTTGGGCTTTCTTTGGGCTTTCTTTCCCCTTTCTTTGGGCTTTCTTTGGGCTTTGTTTCCCCTTTCTTTGGGCTTTCTTTCCCCTTTCTTTGGGCTTTCTTTGGGCTTTCTTTCCCCTTTCTTTGGGCTTTCTTTCCCCTTTCTTTCCCCTTTCTTTGGGGTTTCTTTGGGCTTTCTTTCCCCTTTCTTTGGGCTTTCTTTGGGCTTTCTTTCCCCTTTCTTTCCACTTTCTTTGGGCTTTCTTTGGGCTTTCTTTGGGCTTTCTTTCCCCTTTCTTTGGGCTTTCTTTCCCCCTTCTTTGGGGTTTCTTTCTCCTTTCTTTGGGCTTTCTTTCCCCTTTCTGTGGGCTTTCTTTGGGATTTCTTTGGGCTTTCTTTGGGCTTTCTTTCCCCTTTCTTTGGGCTTTCTGTGGGCTTTCTTTGGGCTTTCTTTGGGCTTTCTTTGGGCTTTCTTTCGCCTTTCTTTGGGCTTTCTTTGGGCTTTCTTTCCCCTTTCTTTGGGCTTTCTTTGGGCTTTCTTTCCCCTTTCTTTGGGCTTTCTTTCCCCTTTCTTTGGGCTTTCTTTGGGCTTTCTGTGGGCTTTCTTTGGGCTTTCTTTGGGCTTTCTTTGGGCTTTCTTTCCCCTCTCTTTGGGATTTCTTTGGGCTTTCTTTCCCCTTTCTTTAGGCTTTCTTTGGGCTTTCTTTCCCCTTTCTTTGGGTTTTCTTTCGGCTTTCTTTGGGCTTTATTTCCCCTTTCTTTGGGCTTTCTTTCCCGTTTCTTTGGCTTTCTTTGGGCTGTCTTTCCCCTTTCTTTGGGCTTTCTTTGGGCTTTCTTTCCCCTTTCTTTGGGCTTTGTTTCCCCTTTCTTTGGGCTTTCTTTGGGCTTTCTTTCCCCTTTCTTTGGGCATTCTTTCCCCTTTCTTTGGGCTTTCTTTGGGCTTTCTTTCCCCTTTCTTTGGGCTTTCTTTGGGCTTTCTTTCCCCTTTCTTTGGGCTTTCTGTCCCCTTTCTTTGGGCTTTCTTTCCCCTTTCTTTGGGCTTTCTTTCCCCTTTCTTTGGGCTTTCTTTCCCCTTTCTTTTGCTTTGTTTCCCCTTTCCTTGGGCTTTCTTTCCCCTTTCTTTGGGCTTTCTTTGCGCTTTCTTTCCCCTTTCTTTGGGCTTTCTTTGGGCTTTCTTTGGGCTTTCTTTCCGCTTTCTTTGGGCATTCTTTGGGCTTTCTTTCCCTTTTCTTTGGGCTTTTTTTCCCCTTTCCTTGGGCTTTCTTTGGGCTTTCTTTCCCCTTTCTTTTGGTTTTCTTTAACCTTTCTTTGGGCTGTCTTTCCCCTTTCTTTGGGCTTTCTTTCCCCTTTCTTTGGGCTTTCTTTCCCTTTTCTTTGGGCTTTCTTTGGGCTTTCTTTGGGCTTTCTTTCGGCTTTCTCTGGGCTTTCTTTCCCCTTTTTTTGGGCTTTCTTTCCCCTTTCTTTGGGCTTTCTTTGGGCTTTCTTTCCCCTTTCTTTGGGCTTTCTTTCCCCTTTCTTTGGGCTTTCTTTCCCCTTTCTTTGGGCTTTGTTTCTCCTTTCTTTGGGCTTTCTTTCCCCTTTCTTTGGGCTTTCTTTGCGCTTTCTTTCTCCTTTCTTTGGGCTTTCTTTGGGCTTTCTTTCCGCTTTCTTTGTGCTTTCTTTGGGCTTTCTTTCCCTTTTCTTTGGGCTTTCTTCCCCTTTCCTTGGGCTTTCTTTGGGCTTTCTTTCCCCTTTCTTTGGGTTTTCTTTCCCCTTTCTTTGGACTGTCTTTCCCCTTTCTTTCGGCTTTCTTTCCCCTTTCTTTGGGCTTTCTTTCCCTTTTCTTTGGGCTTTCTTTGGGCTTTCTTTGGGCTTTCTTTGGGTTTCTCTGGGCTTTCTTTCCCCTTTCTTTGGGCTTTCTTTGGGCTTTCTTTGGGCTTTCTTTCCCCTTTCTTTCCACTTTCTTTGGGCTTTCTTTGGGCTTTCTTTGGGCTTTCTTTCCCCTTTCTTTGGGTTTTCTTTGGGCTTTCTTTCCCCTTTCTTTGGGCTTTCTTTCCCCTTTCATTGGGCTTTCTTTGAGCTTTCTTTCCCCTTTCTTTGGGCTTTCTTTCCCCTTTCTTTGGGCTTTCTTTCCCCTTTCTTTGGGCTTTCTTTCCCCTTTCTTTTTGCTTTCTTTCCCCTTTCTTTGGTATTTCTTTGCGCTTTCTTTCCCCTTTCTTTGGGCTTTCTTTCCCCTTTCTTTCCCCTTTCTTTGGGCTTTCTTTGGGCTTTGTTTCCAATTTCTTTCCCCTTTCTTTGGGCTTTCTTTCCCCTTTCTTTCCCCTTTCTTTGGGCTTTGTTTCCCCTTTCTTTGGGTTTTCTTTCCCCTTTCTTTGGGCTTTCTTTGGGCTTTCTTTCTCCTTTCTTTGGGCTTTCTTTCCCCTTTCGTTCCCCTTACTTTCCACTTTCTTTGGGCTTTCTTTGGGCTTTCTTTCCCCTTTTTTTGGGCTTTCTTTCCCCCTTCTTTGGGGTTTCTTTCTCCTTTCTTTGGGCTTTCTTTCCCATTTCTGTGGGCTTTCTTTCCCCTTTCTTTGGGCTTTCCTTGGGCTTTCTTTGGGCTTTCTTTGGGCTTTCTTTCCCATTTCTTTGGGCTTTCTTTGGGCTTTCTTTGGGCTTTCTTTGGGCCTTCTTTCCCCTTTCTTTCCCCTTTCTTTGGGCTTTCTTTCCCCTTTCTTTGGGCTTTCTTTGGGCTGTCATTCCCCTTTCTTTGGGCTTTCTTTCCCCTTTCTTTGGGCTTTCTTTGGGCTTTCTTTCCTCTTTCTTTGGGCTTTGTTTCCCCTTTCTTTGGGCTTTCTTTGGGCTTTCTTTCCCCTTTCTTTGGGCTTTCTTTCGGCTTTCTTTCCCCTTTCTTTGGGCTTTGTTTCCCCTTTCTTTGGGCTTTCTTTAGGCTTTCTTTAGGCTTTCTTTGGGCTTTCTTCCCTCTTTCTTTGGGCTTTCTTTGGGCTTTCTTTCCCTTTTCTTTGGGCTTTCTTTCCCCTTTCTTTGGGCTTTCTTTGGGCTTTCTTTCCACTTTCTTTGGGCTTTCTTTCCCCTTTCTTTGGGCTGTCTTTCCCCTTTCTTTGGGCTTTCTTTCCCCTTTCTTTGGGCTTTCTTTCCCTTTTCTTTGGACTTTCTTTGGGCATTCTTTGTGCTTTCTTTGGGCTCTCTCTGGGCTTTCTTTCCCCTTTCTTTGGGCTTTCTTTGGGCTTTCTTTGGGCTTTCTTTCCCCTTTCTTTGGGCTTTCTTTCCCCTTTCTTTGGGCTTTCTTTCCCCTTTCTTTGGGCTTTCTTTGGGCTTTCCTTGAGCTTTCTTTCCCCTTTCTTTGGGCTTACTTTGGGCTTTCTTTCCCCTTTCTTTGGGCTTTCTTTGGGCTTTCTTTCCCCTTACTTTGGGCTTTCTATCCCCTTTCTTTGGGCTTTCTTTCCCCTTTCTTTGGGCTTTCTTTAGGCTTTCTTTCCCCTTTCTTTGGGCTTTCTTTCCCCTTTCTTTGGGCTTTCTTTCCCATTTCTTTGGGCTTTGTTTCCCCTTTCTATGGGCTTTCTTTCCCCTTTCTTTGGGCTTTCTTTGCTCTTTCTTTCCCCTTTCTTTGGGCTTTCTTTGGGCTTTCTTTGGGCTTTCTTTCCCCTTTCTTTCCACTTTCTTTGGGCTTTCTTTCCCTTTTCTTTGGGCTTTCTTTCCCCTTTCTTTGGGCTTTCTTTGGACTTTCTTTCCCCTTTCTTTGGGCTTTCTTTGGGCTTTCCTTGAGCTTTCTTTCCCCTTTCTGTGGGCTTTCTTTGGGCTTTCTTTGGGCTTTCTTTGGGCTTTCTTTCGCCTTTCTTTGGGCTTTCTTTGGGCTTTCTTTCCCCTTTCTTTGGGCTTTCTTTCCCCTTTCTTTGGGCTTTCTTTCCCCTTTCTTTGGGCTTTCTTTGGGCTTTCTTTGGGCTTTCTGTGGGCTTTCTTTGGGCTTTCTTTGGGTTTTCTTTGGGCTTTCTTTCCCCTTTCTTTGTGCTTTCTTTGGGCTTTCTTTCCCCTTTCTTTGGGCTTTCTTTGGGCTTTCTTTCCCCTTTCTTTAGGCTTTCTTTGGGCTTTCTTTCCCCTTTCTTTGGGCTTTCTTTCCCCTTTCTTTGGGCTGTCATTCCCCTTTCCTTGGGCTTTCTTTCCCCTTTCTTTGGGCTTTCTTTCCCCTTTCTTTGGGCTTTCTTTCCCCTTTCTTTGGGCTTTGTTTCCCCTTTCTTTGGGCTTTCTTTGGGCTTTCTTTCCCCTTTCTTTGGGCTTTCTTTGGACTTTCTTTCCCCTTTCTTTGGGCTTTCTTTCCTCTTTCTTTGGCCTTTCTTTGGGCTTTCTTTCCCCTTTCTTTGGGCTTTCTTTCCCCTTTCTTTGGGCTTTCTTTGGGCTTTCTTTGGGCTTTCTTTGGGCTTTCTTTCCCTTTTCTTTCCCCTTTCTTTGGGCTTTCTTTCCCCTTTCTTTGGGCTTTCTTTGGGCTTTTTTTGGGCTTTCTTTTGACTTTCTTTGGGCTTTCTTTGGGCTTTCATTCCCCTTTCTTTGGGCTTTCTTTGGGCATTCTTTCCCCTTTCTTTGGGCTTTCTTTGGGCTTTCTTTCCCCTTTCTTTGGGCTTTCTTTGGGCTTTCTTTCCCCTTTCTTTGGGCTTTCTGTCCCCTTTCTTTGGGCTTTCTTTCTCCTTTCTTTGGGCTTTCTTTGGGCTTTCTTTCCCCTTTCTTTGGGCTTTCTTTCCCCTTTCTTTGGGCTTTCTTTCCCCTTTCTTTGGGCTTTGTTTCCCCTTTCTTTGGGCTTTCTTTGCGCACTCTTTCCCCTTTCTTTGGGCTTTCTTTGGGCTTTCTTTGGGCTTTCTTTCCGCTTTCTTTGGGCTTTCTTTGGGCTTTCTTTCCCTTTTCTTTGGGCTTTCTTTCCCCTTTCCTTGGGCTTTCTTTGGGCTTTCTTTCCCCTTTCTTTGGGTTTTCTTTCCCCTTTCTTTGGGCTGTCTTTCCCCTTTCTTTGGGCTTTCTTTCCCCTTTCTTTGGGCTTTCTTTCCCTTTTCTTTGGGCTTTCTTTGGGCTTTCTATGGGCTTTCTTTGGGCTTTCTCTGGGCTTTCTTTCCCCTTTTTTTGGGCTTTCTTTCCCCTTTCTTTGGGCTTTCTTTCCCCTTTCTTTGGGCTTTCTTTGGGCTTTCTTTCCCCTTTCTTTGGGCTTTCTTTCCCTTTTCTTTGGGCTTTCTTTCCCCTTTCTTTGGGCTTTGTTTCCCCTTTCTTTGGGCTTTCTTTCCCCTTTCTTTGGGCTTTCTTTGGGCTTTCTTTGGGCTTTCTTTCCGCTTTCTTTGGGCTTTCTTTCCCTTTTCTTTGGGCTTTCTTTCCCTTTTCTTTGGGCTTTCTTTCCCCTTTCCTTGGGCTTTCTTTGGGCTTTCTTTCCCCTTTCTTTGGGTTTTCTTTCCCCTTTCTTTGGGCTGTCTTTCCCCTTTCTTTGGGCTTTCTTTCCCCTTTCATTGGGCTTTCTTTGAGTTTCTTTCCCCTTTCTTTGGGCTTTGTTTCCCCTTTCTATGGGCTTTCTTTCCCCTTTCTTTGGGCTTTCTTTCCCCTTTCTTTGGGCTTTCTTTCTCCTTTCTTTGGGCTTTCTTTCCCCTTTCTGTGGGCTTTCTTTCCCCTTTCTTTGGGCTTTCCTTGGGCTTTCTTTGGGCTTTCTTTGGGCTTTCTTTCCCCTTTCTTTGGGCTTTCTTTCCCTTTTCTTTGGACTTTCTTTGGGCATTCTTTGTGCTTTCTTTGGGCTCTCTCTGGGCTTTCTTTCCCCTTTCTTTGGGCTTTCTTTGGGCTTTCTTTGGGCTTTCTTTCCCCTTTCTTTGGGCTTTCTTTGGGCTTTCTTTCCCCTTTCTTTGGGCTTTCTTTCCCCTTTCTTTGGGCTTTCTTTGGGCTTTCCTTGAGCTTTCTTTCCCCTTTCTTTGGGCTTACTTTGGGCTTTCTTTCCCCTTTCTTTGGGCTTTCTTTGGGCTTTCTTTCCCCTTACTTTGGGCTTTCTATCCCCTTTCTTTGGGCTTTCTTTCCCCTTTCTTTGGGCTTTCTTTAGGCTTTCTTTCCCCTTTCTTTGGGCTTTCTTTCCCCTTTCTTTGGGCTTTCTTTCCCCTTTCTTTGGGCTTTGTTTCCCCTTTCTTTGGGCTTTCTTTCCCCTTTCTTTGGGCTTTCTTTGCTCTTTCTTTCCCCTTTCTTTGGGCTTTCTTTGGGCTTTCTTTGGGCTTTCTTTCCCCTTTCTTTCCACTTTCTTTGGGCTTTCTTTCCCTTTTCTTTGGGCTTTCTTTCCCCTTTCTTTGGGCTTTCTTTGCGCTTTCTTTCCCCTTTCTTTGGGCTTTCTTTGGGCTTTCCTTGAGCTTTCTTTCCCCTTTCTGTGGGCTTTCTTTGGGCTTTCTTTGGGCTTTCTTTGGGCTTTCTTTCCCCTTTCTTTGGGCTTTCTTTGGGCTTTCTTTCCCCTTTCTTTGGGCTCTCTTCCCCTTTCTTTGGGCTTTCTTTCCCCTTTCTTTGGGCTTTCTTTGGGCTTTCTTTGGGCTTTCTGTGGGCTTTCTTTGGGCTTTCTTTGGGTTTTCTTTGGGCTTTCTTTCCCCTTTCTTTGTGCTTTCTTTGGGCTTTCTTTCCCCTTTCTTTGGGCTTTCTTTGGGCTTTCTTTCCCCTTTCTTTAGGCTTTCTTTGGGCTTTCTTTCCCCTTTCTTTGGGCTTTCTTTCCCCTTTCTTTGGGCTGTCATTCCACTTTCCTTGGGCTTTCTTTCCCCTTTCTTTGGGCTTTCTTTCCCCTTTCTTTGGGCTTTGTTTCCCCTTTCTTTGGGCTTTCTTTGGGCTTTCTTTCCCCTTTCTTTGGGCTTTCTTTGGGCTTTCTTTCCCCTTTCTTTGGCCTTTCTTTGGGCTTTCTTTCCCCTTTCTTTGGGCTTTCTTTCCCCTTTCTTTGGGCTTTCTTTGGGCTTTCTTTGGGCTTTCTTTCCCTTTTCTTTCCACTTTCTTTGGGCTTTCTTTGGGCTTTCTTTCGGCTTTCTTTCCCCTTTCTTTTTGCTTACTTTGGGCTTTCTTTCCCCTTTCTTTAAGCTTTCTTTCCCCTTTCTTTGGGCTTTCTTTGGGCTTTTTTTGGGCTTTCTTTTGACTTTCTTTGGGCTTTCTTTGGGCTTTCATTCCCCTTTCTTTGGGCTTTCTTTGGGCATTCTTTCCCCTTTCTTTGGGCTTTCTTTGGGCTTTCATTCCCCTTTCTTTGGGCTTTCTTTGGGCTTTCTTTCCCCTTTCTTTGGGCTTTCTGTCCCCTTTCTTTGGGCTTTCTTTCTCCTTTCTTTGGGATTTCTTTGGGCTTTCTTTCCCCTTTCTTTGGGCTTTCTTTCCCCTTTCTTTGGGCTTTCTTTGGGCTTTCTTTCCCCTTTCTTTGGGCTTTCTTTCCCCTTTCTTTGGGCTTTCTTTGGGCTTTCTTTGGGCTTTCTTTGGGCTTTCTTTGGGCTTTCTTTCCCTTTTCTTTCCCCTTTCTTTGGGCTTTCTTTCCCCTTTCTTTGGGCTTTCTTTGGGCTTTTTTTGGGCTTTCTTTTGACTTTCTTTGGGCTTTCTTTGGGCTTTCATTCCCCTTTCTTTGGGATTTCTTTGGGCATTCTTTCCCCTTTCTTTGGGCTTTCTTTGGGCTTTCTTTCCCCTTTCTTTGGGCTTTCTTTGGGCTTTCTTTCCCCTTTCTTTGGGCTTTCTGTCCCCTTTCTTTGGGCTTTCTTTCTCCTTTCTTTGGGCTTTCTTTGGGCTTTCTTTCCCCTTTCTTTGGGCTTTGTTTCCCCTTTCTTTGGGCTTTCTTTCCCCTTTCTTTGGGCTTTGTTTCCCCTTTCTTTGGGCTTTCTTTGCGCATTCTTTCCCCTTTCTTTGGGCTTTCTTTGGGCTTTCTTTGGGCTTTCTTTCCGCTTTCTTTGGGCTTTCTTTGGGCTTTCTTTCCCTTTTCTTTGGGCTTTCTTTCCCCTTTCCTTGGGCTTTCTTTGGGCTTTCTTTCCCCTTTCTTTGGGTTTTCTTTCCCCTTTCTTTGGGCTGTCTTTCCCCTTTCTTTGGGCTTTCTTTCCCCTTTCTTTGGGCTTTCTTTCCCTTTTCTTTGGGCTTTCTTTGGGCTTTCTATGGGCTTTCTTTGGGCTTTCTCTGGGCTTTCTTTCCCCTTTTTTTGGGCTTTCTTTCCCCTTTCTTTGGGCTTTCTTTCCCCTTTCTTTGGGCTTTCTTTGGGCTTTCTTTCCCCTTTCTTTGGGCTTTCTTTCCCTTTTCTTTGGGCTTTCTTTCCCCTTTCTTTGGGCTTTGTTTCCCCTTTCTTTGGGCTTTCTTTCCCCTTTCTTTGGGCTTTCTTTTGGCT
The DNA here is from genome assembly GCF_036013475.1 of Columba livia. Classification (NCBI taxonomy): domain Eukaryota; kingdom Metazoa; phylum Chordata; class Aves; order Columbiformes; family Columbidae; genus Columba; species Columba livia. Next base: position 56,418 of record NW_027043498.1, read on the forward strand.
TTCTTTGGGCTTTCTTTCCGCTTTCTTTGGGCTTTCTTTCCCTTTTCTTTGGGCTTTCTTTCCCCTTTCCTTGGGCTTTCTTTGGGCTTTCTTTCCCCTTTCTTTGGGTTTTCTTTCCCCTTTCTTTGGGCTGTCTTTCCCCTTTCTTTGGGCTTTCTTTCCCCTTTCTTTGGGCTTTCTTTCCCTTTTCTTTGGGCTTTCTTTGGGCTTTCTTTGGGCTTTCTTTGGGCTTTCTCTGGGCTTTCTTTCCCCTTTTTTTGGGCTTTCTTTCCCCTTTCTTTGGGCTTTCTTTCCCCTTTCTTTGGGCTTTCTTTCTCCTTTCTTTGGGCTTTCTTTCCCCTTTCATTGGGCTTTCTTTGAGTTTCTTTCCCCTTTCTTTGGGCTTTGTTTCCCCTTTCTATGGGCTTTCTTTCCCCTTTCTTTGGGCTTTCTTTCCCCTTTCTTTGGGCTTTCTTTCTCCTTTCTTTGGGCTTTCTTTCCCCTTTCTGTGGGCTTTCTTTCCCCTTTCTTTGGGCTTTCCTTGGGCTTTCTTTGGGCTTTCTTTGGGCTTTCTTTCCCCTTTCTTTGGGCTTTCTTTCCCTTTTCTTTGGACTTTCTTTGGGCATTCTTTGTGCTTTCTTTGGGCTCTCTCTGGGCTTTCTTTCCCCTTTCTTTGGGCTTTCTTTGGGCTTTCTTTGGGCTTTCTTTCCCCTTTCTTTGGGCTTTCTTTGGGCTTTCTTTCCCCTTTCTTTGGGCTTTCTTTCCCCTTTCTTTGGGCTTTCTTTGGGCTTTCCTTGAGCTTTCTTTCCCCTTTCTTTGGGCTTACTTTGGGCTTTCTTTCCCCTTTCTTTGGGCTTTCTTTGGGCTTTCTTTCCCCTTACTTTGGGCTTTCTATCCCCTTTCTTTGGGCTTTCTTTCCCCTTTCTTTGGGCTTTCTTTAGGCCTTCTTTCCCCTTTCTTTGGGCTTTCTTTCCCCTTTCTTTGGGCTTTCTTTCCCCTTTCTTTGGGCTTTGTTTCCCCTTTCTTTGGGCTTTCTTTCCCCTTTCTTTGGGCTTTCTTTGCTCTTTCTTTCCCCTTTCTTTGGGCTTTCTTTGGGCTTTCTTTGGGCTTTCTTTCCCCTTTCTTTCCACTTTCTTTGGGCTTTCTTTCCCTTTTCTTTGGGCTTTCTTTCCCCTTTCTTTGGGCTTTCTTTGGGCTTTCTTTCCCCTTTCTTTGGGCTTTCTTTGGGCTTTCCTTGAGCTTTCTTTCCCCTTTCTGTGGGCTTTCTTTGGGCTTTCTTTGGGCTTTCTTTGGGCTTTCTTTCCCCTTTCTTTGGGCTTTCTTTGGGCTTTCTTTCCCCTTTCTTTGGGCTTTCTTCCCCCTTTCTTTGGGCTTTCTTTCCCCTTTCTTTGGGCTTTCTTTGGGCTTTCTTTGGGCTTTCTGTGGGCTTTCTTTGGGCTTTCTTTGGGTTTTCTTTGGGCTTTCTTTCCCCTTTCTTTGTGCTTTCTTTGGGCTTTCTTTCCCCTTTCTTTGGGCTTTCTTTGGGCTTTCTTTCCCCTTTCTTTAGGCTTTCTTTGGGCTTTCTTTCCCCTTTCTTTGGGCTTTCTTTCCCCTTTCTTTGGGCTGTCATTCCACTTTCCTTGGGCTTTCTTTCCCCTTTCTTTGGGCTTTCTTTCCCCTTTCTTTGGGCTTTGTTTCCCCTTTCTTTGGGCTTTCTTTGGGCTTTCTTTCCCCTTTCTTTGGGCTTTCTTTGGGCTTTCTTTCCCCTTTCTTTGGGCTTTCTTTCCCCTTTCTTTGGCCTTTCTTTGGGCTTTCTTTCCCCTTTCTTTGGGCTTTCTTTCCCCTTTCTTTGGGCTTTCTTTGGGCTTTCTTTGGGCTTTCTTTCCCTTTTCTTTCCACTTTCTTTGGGCTTTCTTTGGGCTTTCTTTCGGCTTTCTTTCCCCTTTCTTTGGGCTTACTTTGGGCTTTCTTTCCCCTTTCTTTGGGCTTTCTTTCCCCTTTCTTTGGGCTTTCTTTGGGCTTTTTTTGGGCTTTCTTTTGACTTTCTTTGGGCTTTCTTTGGGCTTTCATTCCCCTTTCTTTGGGCTTTCTTTGGGCATTCTTTCCCCTTTCTTTGGGCTTTCCTTGGGCTTTCATTCCCCTTTCTTTGGGCTTTCTTTGGGCTTTCTTTCCCCTTTCTTTGGGCTTTCTGTCCCCTTTCTTTGGGCTTTCTTTCTCCTTTCTTTGGGCTTTCTTTGGGCTTTCTTTCCCCTTTCTTTGGGCTTTCTTTCCCCTTTCTTTGGGCTTTCTTTCCCCTTTCTTTGGGCTTTGTTTCCCCTTTCTTTGGGCTTTGTTTCCCCTTTCTTTGGGCTTTCTTTGCGCATTCTTTCCCCTTTCTTTGGGCTTTCTTTGGGCTTTCTTTGGGCTTTCTTTCCGCTTTCTTTGGGCTTTCTTTGGGCTTTCTTTCCCTTTTCTTTGGGCTTTCTTTCCCCATTCCTTGGGCTTTCTTTGGGGTTTCTTTGGGCTTTCTTTCCCCTTTCTTTCCACTTTCTTTGGGCTTTCCTTGGGCTTTCTTTGGGCTTTCTTTCCCCTTTCTTTGGGCTTTCTTTCCCCTTTCTTTGGGCTTTCTTTCCCCTTTCTTTGGGCTTTCTTTCCCCTTTCTTTTGGCTTTCTTTCCCCTTTCTTTGGGCTGTCATTCCCCTTCTTTGGGCTTTCTTTCCCCTTTCTTTGGGATTTCTTTCCCCTTTCTTTGGCCTTTCTTTGGGCTTTCTTTGGGCTTTCTTTGGGCTTTCTTTGGGCTTTCTTTGGGCTTTCTGTGGGCTTTCTTTGGGCTTTCTTTGGGCTTTCTTTGGGCTTTCTTTCCACTTTCTTTGGGCTTTCTTTGGGCTTTCTTTCCCCTTTCTTTGGGCTTTCTTTGGGCTTTCTTTGGGCTTTCTTTCCCCTTTCTTTGGGCTTTCTTTCCCCTTTCTTTGGGCTTTCTTTGGGCTTTCTTTGGGCTTTCTTTGGGTTTTCTTTGGGCTTTCTTTCCCCTTTCTTTGGGCTTTCTTTCCCCTTTCTTTGGGCTTTCTTTGGGCTTTCTTTCCCCTTTCTTTGGGCTTTCTTTCCCCTTTCTTTGGGCTTTCTTTGGCTTTCTTTCCCCTTTCTTTGGGCTTTCTTTCCACTTTCTTTGGGTTTTCTTTGGGCTTTCTTTCCCCTTTCTTTGGGCTTTCTTTGGGCTTTCTTTCCCCTTTCTTTCCCCTTTCTGTGGGCTTTCTTTTCCCTTTCTTACCCCTTTCTTTGGGCTTTGTTTCCCCTTTCTTTGGGCTTTCTTTCCCCTTTCTTTGGGCTTTCTTTGGGCTTTCTTTCGGCTTTCTTTCCCCTTTCTTTGGGCTTACTTTGGGCTTTCTTTCCCCTTTCTTTGGGCTTTCTTTCCCCTTTCTTTGGGCTTTCTTTGGGCTTTTTTTGGGCTTTCTTTTGACTTTCTTTGGGCTTTCTTTGGGCTTTCATTCCCCTTTCTTTGGGCTTTCTTTGGGCATTCTTTCCCCTTTCTTTGGGCTTTCTTTGGGCTTTCATTCCCCTTTCTTTGGGCTTTCTTTGGGCTTTCTTTCCCCTTTCTTTGGGCTTTCTGTCCCCTTTCTTTGGGCTTTCTTTCTCCTTTCTTTGGGCTTTCTTTGGGCTTTCTTTCCCCTTTCTTTGGGCTTTCTTTCCCCTTTCTTTGGGCTTTCTTTCCCCTTTCTTTGGGCTTTGTTTCCCCTTTCTTTGGGCTTTGTTTCCCCTTTCTTTGGGCTTTCTTTGCGCATTCTTTCCCCTTTCTTTGGGCTTTCTTTGGGCTTTCTTTGGGCTTTCTTTGGGCTTTCTTTGGGCTTTCTTTGGGCTTTCTTTCCCTTTTCTTTCCCCTTTCTTTGGGCTTTCTTTCCCCTTTCTTTGGGCTTTCTTTGGGCTTTTTTTGGGCTTTCTTTTGACTTTCTTTGGGCTTTGTTTGGGCTTTCATTCCCCTTTCTTTGGGATTTCTTTGGGCATTCTTTCCCCTTTCTTTGGGCTTTCTTTGGGCTTTCTTTCCCCTTTCTTTGGGCTTTCTTTGGGCTTTCTTTCCCCTTTCTTTGGGCTTTCTGTCCCCTTTCTTTGGGCTTTCTTTCTCCTTTCTTTGGGCTTTCTTTGGGCTTTCTTTCCCCTTTCTTTGGGCTTTGTTTCCCCTTTCTTTGGGCTTTCTTTCCCCTTTCTTTGGGCTTTGTTTCCCCTTTCTTTGGGCTTTCTTTGCGCATTCTTTCCCCTTTCTTTGGGCTTTCTTTGGGCTTTCTTTGGGCTTTCTTTCCGCTTTCTTTGGGCTTTCTTTGGGCTTTCTTTCCCTTTTCTTTGGGCTTTCTTTCCCCTTTCCTTGGGCTTTCTTTGGGCTTTCTTTCCCCTTTCTTTGGGTTTTCTTTCCCCTTTCTTTGGGCTGTCTTTCCCCTTTCTTTGGACTTTCTTTCCCCTTTCTTTGGGCTTTCTTTCCCTTTTCTTTGGGCTTTCTTTGGGCTTTCTATGGGCTTTCTTTGGGCTTTCTCTGGGCTTTCTTTCCCCTTTTTTTGGGCTTTCTTTCCCCTTTCTTTGGGCTTTCTTTCCCCTTTCTTTGGGCTTTCTTTGGGCTTTCTTTCCCCTTTCTTTGGGCTTTCTTTCCCTTTTCTTTGGGCTTTCTTTCCCCTTTCTTTGGGCTTTGTTTCCCCTTTCTTTGGGCTTTCTTTCCCCTTTCTTTGGGCTTTCTTTTGGCTTTCTTTGGGCTTTCTTTCCGCTTTCTTTGGGCTTTCTTTCCCTTTTCTTTGGGCTTTCTTTCCCTTTTCTTTGGGCTTTCTTTCCCCTTTCCTTGGGCTTTCTTTGGGCTTTCTTTCCCCTTTCTTTGGGTTTTCTTTCCCCTTTCTTTGGGCTGTCTTTCCCCTTTCTTTGGGCTTTCTTTCCCCTTTCTTTGGGCTTTCTTTCCCTTTTCTTTGGGCTTTCTTTGGGCTTTCTTTGGGCTTTCTTTGGGCTTTCTCTGGGCTTTCTTTCCCCTTTTTTTGGGCTTTCTTTCCCCTTTCTTTGGGCTTTCTTTCCCCTTTCTTTGGGCTTTCTTTCTCCTTTCTTTGGGCTTTCTTTCCCCTTTCATTGGGCTTTCTTTGAGTTTCTTTCCCCTTTCTTTGGGCTTTGTTTCCCCTTTCTATGGGCTTTCTTTCCCCTTTCTTTGGGCTTTCTTTCCCCTTTCTTTGGGCTTTCTTTCTCCTTTCTTTGGGCTTTCTTTCCCCTTTCTGTGGGCTTTCTTTCCCCTTTCTTTGGGCTTTCCTTGGGCTTTCTTTGGGCTTTCTTTGGGCTTTCTTTCCCCTTTCTTTGGGCTTTCTTTCCCTTTTCTTTGGACTTTCTTTGGGCATTCTTTGTGCTTTCTTTGGGCTCTCTCTGGGCTTTCTTTCCCCTTTCTTTGGGCTTTCTTTGGGCTTTCTTTGGGCTTTCTTTCCCCTTTCTTTGGGCTTTCTTTGGGCTTTCTTTCCCCTTTCTTTGGGCTTTCTTTCCCCTTTCTTTGGGCTTTCTTTGGGCTTTCCTTGAGCTTTCTTTCCCCTTTCTTTGGGCTTACTTTGGGCTTTCTTTCCCCTTTCTTTGGGCTTTCTTTGGGCTTTCTTTCCCCTTACTTTGGGCTTTCTATCCCCTTTCTTTGGGCTTTCTTTCCCCTTTCTTTGGGCTTTCTTTAGGCCTTCTTTCCCCTTTCTTTGGGCTTTCTTTCCCCTTTCTTTGGGCTTTCTTTCCCCTTTCTTTGGGCTTTGTTTCCCCTTTCTTTGGGCTTTCTTTCCCCTTTCTTTGGGCTTTCTTTGCTCTTTCTTTCCCCTTTCTTTGGGCTTTCTTTGGGCTTTCTTTGGGCTTTCTTTCCCCTTTCTTTCCACTTTCTTTGGGCTTTCTTTCCCTTTTCTTTGGGCTTTCTTTCCCCTTTCTTTGGGCTTTCTTTGGGCTTTCTTTCCCCTTTCTTTGGGCTTTCTTTGGGCTTTCCTTGAGCTTTCTTTCCCCTTTCTGTGGGCTTTCTTTGGGCTTTCTTTGGGCTTTCTTTGGGCTTTCTTTCCCCTTTCTTTGGGCTTTCTTTGGGCTTTCTTTCCCCTTTCTTTGGGCTTTCTTCCCCCTTTCGTTGGGCTTTCTTTCCCCTTTCTTTGGGCTTTCTTTGGGCTTTCTTTGGGCTTTCTGTGGGCTTTCTTTGGGCTTTCTTTGGGTTTTCTTTGGGCTTTCTTTCCCCTTTCTTTGTGCTTTCTTTGGGCTTTCTTTCCCCTTTCTTTGGGCTTTCTTTGGGCTTTCTTTCCCCTTTCTTTAGGCTTTCTTTGGGCTTTCTTTCCCCTTTCTTTGGGCTTTCTTTCCCCTTTCTTTGGGCTGTCATTCCACTTTCCTTGTGCTTTCTTTCCCCTTTCTTTGGGCTTTCTTTCCCCTTTCTTTGGGCTTTGTTTCCCCTTTCTTTGGGCTTTCTTTGGGCTTTCTTTCCCCTTTCTTTGGGCTTTCTTTGGGCTTTCTTTCCCCTTTCTTTGGGCTTTCTTTCCCCTTTCTTTGGCCTTTCTTTGGGCTTTCTTTCCCCTTTCTTTGGGCTTTCTTTCCCCTTTCTTTGGGCTTTCTTTGGGCTTTCTTTGGGCTTTCTTTCCCTTTTCTTTCCACTTTCTTTGGGCTTTCTTTGGGCTTTCTTTCGGCTTTCTTTCCCCTTTCTTTGGGCTTACTTTGGGCTTTCTTTCCCCTTTCTTTGGGCTTTCTTTCCCCTTTCTTTGGGCTTTCTTTGGGCTTTTTTTGGGCTTTCTTTTGACTTTCTTTGGGCTTTCTTTGGGCTTTCATTCCCCTTTCTTTGGGCTTTCTTTGGGCATTCTTTCCCCTTTCTTTGGGCTTTCTTTGGGCTTTCATTCCCCTTTCTTTGGGCTTTCTTTGGGCTTTCTTTCCCCTTTCTTTGGGCTTTCTGTCCCCTTTCTTTGGGCTTTCTTTCTCCTTTCTTTGGGCTTTCTTTGGGCTTTCTTTCCCCTTTCTTTGGGCTTTCTTTCCCCTTTCTTTGGGCTTTCTTTCCCCTTTCTTTGGGCTTTGTTTCCCCTTTCTTTGGGCTTTGTTTCCCCTTTCTTTGGGCTTTCTTTGCGCATTCTTTCCCCTTTCTTTGGGCTTTCTTTGGGCTTTCTTTGGGCTTTCTTTCCGCTTTCTTTGGGCTTTCTTTGGGCTTTCTTTCCCTTTTCTTTGGGCTTTCTTTCCCCATTCCTTGGGCTTTCTTTGGGGTTTCTTTGGGCTTTCTTTCCCCTTTCTTTCCACTTTCTTTGGGCTTTCCTTGGGCTTTCTTTGGGCTTTCTTTCCCCTTTCTTTGGGCTTTCTTTCCCCTTTCTTTGGGCTTTCTTTCCCCTTTCTTTGGGCTTTCTTTCCCCTTTCTTTTGGCTTTCTTTCCCCTTTCTTTGGGCTGTCATTCCCCTTTCTTTGGGCTTTCTTTCCCCTTTCTTTGGGATTTCTTTCCCCTTTCTTTGGCCTTTCTTTGGGCTTTCTTTGGGCTTTCTTTGGGCTTTCTTTGGGCTTTCTTTGGGCTTTCTGTGGCTTTCTTTGGGCTTTCTTTGGGCTTTCTTTGGGCTTTCTTTCCACTTTCTTTGGGCTTTCTTTGGGCTTTCTTTCCCCTTTCTTTGGGCTTTCTTTGGGCTTTCTTTGGGCTTTCTTTCCCCTTTCTTTGGGCTTTCTTTCCCCTTTCTTTGGGCTTTCTTTGGGCTTTCTTTGGGCTTTCTTTGGGTTTTCTTTGGGCTTTCTTTCCCCTTTCTTTGGGCTTTCTTTCCCCTTTCTTTGGGCTTTCTTTGGGCTTTCTTTCCCCTTTCTTTGGGCTTTCTTTCCCCTTTCTTTGGGCTTTCTTTGGGCTTTCTTTCCCCTTTCTTTGGGCTTTCTTTCCACTTTCTTTGGGTTTTCTTTGGGCTTTCTTTCCCCTTTCTTTGGGCTTTCTTTGGGCTTTCTTTCCCCTTTCTTTCCCCTTTCTGTGGGCTTTCTTTTCCCTTTCTTACCCCTTTCTTTGGGCTTTGTTTCCCCTTTCTTTGGGCTTTCTTTCCCCTTTCTTTGGGCTTTCTTTGGGCTTTCTTTCCCCTTTCTTTGGGCTTTCTTTCCCCTTTCTTTCCCCTTTCTTTGGGCTTTCTTTGGGCTTTCTTTCCCCTTTCTTTGGGCTTTCTTTGGGCTTTCTTTGGGCTTTCTTTGGGCTTTCATTCCGCTTTCTTTGGGCTTTCTTTGGGCATTCTTTCCCCTTTCTTTGGGCTTTCTTTGGGCTTTCTTTCCCCTCTCTTTGGGCTTTCTTTGGGCTTTCTTTCCCCTTTCTTTGGGCTTTCTTTGGGCTGTCATTCCCCTTTCTTTGGGCTTTCTTTGGACTTTCTTTCCCCTTTCTTTGGGCTTTCTTTGGGCTTTCTTTCCTCTTTCTTTGGGCTTTCTTTCCCCTTTCTGTGGGCTTTCTTTGGGCTATCTTTGGGCTTTCTTTGGCTTTATTTGGGCTTTCTTTGGGCTTTTTTTTCCCCTTTCTTTGGGCTTTCCTTGGGCTTTCTTTGGGCTTTCTTTCCCCTTTCTTTCCACTTTCTTTGGGCTTTCTTTGGGCTTTCTTTGGGCTTTCTTTCCCCTTTCTTTGGGCCTTCTTTCCCCTTTCTTTGGGCTTTCTTTCCCCTTTCTTTGGGCTTTCTTTCCCCTTTCTTTGGGCTGTCATTCCCCTTTCTTTGGGCTTTCTTTCCCCTTTCTTTGGGCTTTCCTTGGGCTTTCTTTGGGGTTTCTTTGGGCTTTCTTTCCCCTTTCTTTGGGCTTTCTTTCCCCTTTCTTTGGGCTTTCTTTCCCCTTTCTTTGGGCTTTCTTTAGGCTTTGTTTCCCCTTTCTTTGGGCTTTCTTTCCCCTTTCTTTGGGCTTTCTTTCCCCTTTCTTTGGGCTTTGTTTCCCCTTTCTTTGGGCTTTCTTTCCCCTTTCTTTGGGCTTTCTTTGCTCTTTCTTTCCCCTTTCTTTGGGCTTTCTTTGGGCTTTCTTTGGGCTTTCTTTCCCCTTTCTTTCCACTTTCTTTGGGCTTTCTTTCCCTTTTCTTTGGGCTTTCTTTCCCCTTTCTTTGGGCTTTCTTTGGGCTTTCTTTCCTCTTTCTTTGGGCTTTCTTTGGGCTTTCCTTGAGCTTTCTTTCCCCTTTCTGTGGGCTTTCTTTGGGCTTTCTTTGGGCTTTCTTTGGGCTTTCTTTCCCCTTTCTTTGGGCTTTCTTTGGGCTTTCTTTCCCCTTTCTTTGGGCTTTCTTTCCCCTTTCTTTGGGCTTTCTTTCCCCTTTCTTTGGGCTTTCTTTGGGCTTTCTTTGGGCTTTCTGTGGGCTTTCTTTGGGCTTTCTTTGGGTTTTCTTTGGGCTTTCTTTCCCCTTTCTTTGTGCTTTCTTTGGGCTTTCTTTCCCCTTTCTTTGGGCTTTCTTTGGGCTTTCTTTCCCCTTTCTTTAGGCTTTCTTTGGGCTTTCTTTCCCCTTTCTTTGGGCTTTCTTTCCCCTTTCTTTGGGCTGTCATTCCCCTTTCCTTGGGCTTTCTTTCCCCTTTCTTTGGGCTTTCTTTCCCCTTTCTTTGGGCTTTGTTTCCCCTTTCTTTGGGCTTTCTTTGGGCTTTCTTTCCCCTTCTTTGGGCTTTATTTGGGCTTTCTTTCCCCTTTCTTTGGGCTTTCTTTCCCCTTTCTTTGGCCTTTCTTTGGGCTTTCTTTCCCCTTTCTTTGGGCTTTCTTTCCCCTTTCTTTGGGCTTTCTTTGGGCTTTCTTTGGGCTTTCTTTCCCTTTTCTTTCCAGTTTCTTTGGGCTTTCTGTGGGCTTTCTTTCGGCTTTCTTTTGGCCTTTCTTTGGGCTTTCTTTGGGCTTTCTTTCCCCTTTCTTTGGGCTTTCTTTCCCCTTTCTTTGGGCTTTCTTTGGGCTTTTTTTGGGCTTTCTTTTGACTTTCTTTGGGCTTTCTTTGGGCTTTCATTCCCCTTTCTTTGGGCTTTCTTTGGGCATTCTTTCCCCTTTCTTTGGGCTTTCTTTGGGCTTTCTTTCCCCTTTCTTTGGGCTTTCTTTGGGCTTTCTTTCCCCTTTCTTTGGGCTTTCTGTCCCCTTTCTTTGGGCTTTCTTTCTCCTTTCTTTGGGCTTTCTTTGGGCTTTCTTTCCCCTTTCTTTGGGCTTTCTTTCCCCTTTCTTTGGGCTTTCTTTCCCCTTTCTTTGGGCTTTGTTTCCCCTTTCTTTGGGCTTTGTTTCCCCTTTCTTTGGGCTTTCTTTGCGCATTCTTTCCCCTTTCTTTGGGCTTTCTTTGGGCTTTCTTTGGGCTTTCTTTCCGCTTTCTTTGGGCTTTCTTTGGGCTTTCTTTCCCTTTTCTTTGGGCTTTCTTTCCCCTTTCCTTGGGCTTTCTTTGGGCTTTCTTTCCCCTTTCTTTGGGTTTTCTTTCCCCTTTCTTTGGGCTGTCTTTCCCCTTTCTTTGGGCTTTCTTTCCCCTTTGTTTGGGCTTCCCTTGGGCTTTCTTTGGGGTTTCTTTGGGCTTTCTTTCCCCTTTCTTTCCACTTTCTTTGGGCTTTCCTTGGGCTTTCTTTGGGCTTTCTTTCCCCTTTCTTTGGGCTTTCTTTCCCCTTTCTTTGGGCTTTCTTTCCCCTTTCTTTGGGCTTTCTTTCCCCTTTCTTTGGGCTGTCATTCCCCTTTCTTTGGGCTTTCTTTCCCCTTTCTTTGGGATTTCTTTCCCCTTTCTTTGGCCTTTCTTTGGCCTTTCTTTGGGCTTTCTTTGGGCTTTCTTTGGGCTTTCTTTGGGCTTTCTGTGGGCTTTCTTTGGGCTTTCTTTGGGCTTTCTTTGGGCTTTCTTTCCACTTTCTTTGGGCTTTCTTTGGGCTTTCTTTCCCCTTTCTTTGGGCTTTCTTTGGGCTTTCTTTGGGCTTTCTTTCCCCTTTCTTTGGGCTTTCTTTCCCCTTTCTTTGGGCTTTCTTTGGGCTTTCTTTGGGCTTTCTTTGGGCTTTCTTTGGGCTTTCTTTGGGTTTTCTTTGGGCTTTCTTTCCCCTTTCTTTGGGCTTTCTTTCCCCTTTCTTTGGGCTTTCTTTGGGCTTTCTTTCCCCTTTCTTTGGGCTTTCTTTCCACTTTCTTTGGGGTTTCTTTGGGCTTTCTTTCCCCTTTCTTTGGGCTTTCTTTGGGCTTTCTTTCCCCTTTCTTTCCCCTTTCTGTGGGCTTTCTTTTCCCTTTCTTACCCCTTTCTTTGGGCTTTGTTTCCCCTTTCTTTGGGCTTTCTTTCCCCTTTCTTTGGGCTTTCTTTGGGCTTTCTTTCCCCTTTCTTTGGGCTTTCTTTCCCCTTTCTTTCCCCTTTCTTTGGGCTTTCTTTGGGCTTTCTTTCCCCTTTCTTTGGGCTTTCTTTGGGCTTTCTTTGGGCTTTCATTCCCCTTTCTTTGGGCTTTCTTTGGGCATTCTTTCCCCTTTCTTTGGGCTTTCTTTGGGCTTTCTTTCCCCTTTCTTTGGGCTTTCTTTGGGCTTTCTTTCCCCTTTCTTTGGGCTTTCTTTGGGCTTTCTTTCCCCTTTCTTTGGGCTTTCTTTGGACTTTCTTTCCCCTTTCTTTGGGCTTTCTTTGGGCTTTCTTTGGGCTTTCTTTCCCCTTTCTTTGGGCTTTCTTTCCCCTTTCTGTGGGCTTTCTTTGGGCTATCTTTGGGCTTTCTTTGGGCTTTATTTAGGCTTTCTTTGGGCTTTCTTTCCCCTTTCTTTGGGCTTTCCTTGGGCTTTCTTTGGGCTTTCTTTCCCCTTTCTTTCCACTTTCTTTGGGCTTTCTTTGGGCTTTCTTTGGGCTTTCTTTCCCCTTTCTTTGGGCCTTCTTTCCCCTTTCTTTGGGCTTTCTTTCCCCTTTCTTTGGGCTTTCTTTCCCCTTTCTTTGGGCTGTCATTCCCCTTTCTTTGGGCTTTCTTTCCCCTTTCTTTGGGCTTTCCTTGGGCTTTCCTTGGGGTTTCTTTGGGCTTTCTTTCCCCTTTCTTTGGGCTTTCTTTCCCCTTTCTTTGGGCTTTCTTTCCCCTTTCTTTGGGCTTTCTTTCCCCTTTCTTTGGGCTTTCTTTCCCCTTTCTTTGGGATTTCTTTACCCTTTCTTTGGGCTTTCTTTCCCCTTTCTTTGGGCTTTCTTTCCCCTTTCTTTGGGCTTTCTTTCCCCTTTCTTTGGGCTGTCATTCCCCTTTCTTTGGGCTTTCTTTCCCCTTTCTTTGGGCTTTCTTTCCCCTTTCTTTGGCCTTTCTTTGGGCTTTCTTTGGGCTTTCTCTGGGCTTTCTTGGGCTTTCTGTGGGCTTTCTTTGGGCTTTCTTTGGGCTTTCTTTGGGCTTTCTTTCGCCTTTCTTTGGGCTTTCTTTGGGCTTTCTTTCCCCTTTCTTTGGGCTTTCTTTCCCCTTTCTTTGGGCTTTCTTTGGGCTTTCTTTGGGCTTTCTGTGGGCTTTCTTTGGGCTTTCTTTGGGTTTTCTTTGGGCTTTCTTTCCCCTTTCTTTGTGCTTTCTTTGGGCTTTCTTTCCCCTTTCTTTGGGCTTTCTTCGGGCTTTCTTTCCCCTTTCTTTAGGCTTTCTTTGGGCTTTCTTTCCCTTTCTTTGGGCTTTCTTTCCCTTTCTTTGGGCTGTCATTCCCCTTTCCTTGGGCTTTCTTTCCCCTTTCTTTGGGCTTTCTTTCCCCTTTCTTTGGGCTTTCTTTGGGCTTTCTTTCCCCTTTCTTTGGGCTTTGTTTCCCCTTTCTTTGGGCTTTCTTTGGGCTTTCTTCCCCTTTCTTTGGGCTTTCTTTGGGCTTTGTTTCCCCTTTCTTTGGGCTTTCTTTCCCCTTTCTTTGGGCTTTCTTTGGGCTTTCTTTCCCCTTTCTTTCCCCTTTCTTTGGGGTTTCTTTGGGCTTTCTTTCCCCTTTCTTTGGGCTTTCTTTGGGCTTTCTTTGGGCTTTCTTTCCCCTTTCTTTCCACTTTCTTTGGGCTTTCTTTGGGCTTTCTTTGGGCTTTCTTTCCCCTTTCTTTGGGCTTTCTTTCCCCTTCTTTGGGGTTTCTTTCTCCTTTCTTTGGGCTTTCTTTCCTTCCCCTTTCTGTGGGCTTTCTTTGGGCTTTCTTTGGGCTTTCTTTGGGCTTTCTTTCCCCTTTCTTTGGGCTTTCTGTGGGCTTTCTTTGGGCTTTCTTTGGGCTTTCTTTGGGCTTTCTTTCGCCTTTCTTTGGGCTTTCTTTGGGCTTTCTTTCCCCTTTCTTTGGGCTTCCTTTGGGCTTTCTTTCCCCTTTCTTTGGGCTTTGTTTCCCCTTTCTTTGGGCTTTCTTTCCCCTTTCTTTGGGCTTTCTTTGCTCTTTCTTTCCCCTTTCTTTGGGCTTTCTTTGGGCTTTCTTTGGGCTTTCTTTCCCCTTTCTTTCCACTTTCTTTGGGCTTTCTTTCCCTTTTCTTTGGGCTTTCTTTCCCCTTTCTTTGGGCTTTCTTTGGGCTTTCTTTCCCCTTTCTTTGGGCTTTCTTTGGGCTTTCCTTGAGCTTTCTTTCCCCTTTCTGTGGGCTTTCTTTGGGCTTTCTTTGGGCTTTCTTTGGGCTTTCTTTCCCCTTTCTTTGGGCTTTCTTTGGGCTTTCTTTCCCCTTTCTTTGGGCTTTCTTTCCCCTTTCTTTGGGCTTTCTTTCCCCTTTCTTTGGGCTTTCTTTGGGCTTTCTTTGGGCTTTCTGTGGGCTTTCTTTGGGCTTTCTTTGGGTTTTCTTTGGCTTTCTTTCCCCTTTCTTTGTGCTTTCTTTGGGCTTTCTTTCCCCTTTCTTTGGGCTTTCTTTGGGCTTTCTTTCCCCTTTCTTTAGGCTTTCTTTGGGCTTTCTTTCCCCTTTCTTTGGGCTTTCTTTCCCCTTTCTTTGGGCTGTCATTCCCCTTTCCTTGGGCTTTCTTTCCCCTTTCTTTGGGCTTTCTTTCCCCTTTCTTTGGGCTTTCTTTCCCCTTTCTTTGGGCTTTGTTTCCCCTTTCTTTGGGCTTTCTTTGGGCTTTCTTTCCCCTTTCTTTGGGCTTTATTTGGGCTTTCTTTCCCTTTCTTTGGGCTTTCTTTCCCCTTTCTTTGGCCTTTCTTTGGGCTTTCTTTCCCCTTTCTTTGGGCTTTCTTTCCCCTTTCTTTGGGCTTTCTTTGGGCTTTCTTTGGGCTTTCTTTCCCTTTTCTTTCCACTTTCTTTGGGCTTTCTGTGGGCTTTCTTTCGGCTTTCTTTTGGCCTTTCTTTGGGCTTTCTTTGGGCTTTCTTTCCCCTTTCTTTGGGCTTTCTTTCCCCTTTCTTTGGGCTTTCTTTGGGCTTTTTTTGGGCTTTCTTTTGACTTTCTTTGGGCTTTCTTTGGGCTTTCATTCCCCTTTCTTTGGGCTTTCTTTGGGCATTCTTTCCCCTTTCTTTGGGCTTTCTTTGGGCTTTCTTTCCCTTTCTTTGGGCTTTCTTTGGGCTTTCTTTCCCTTTCTTTGGGCTTTCTGTCCCCTTTCTTTGGGCTTTCTTTCTCCTTTCTTTGGGCTTTCTTTGGGCTTTCTTTCCCCTTTCTTTGGGCTTTCTTTCCCCTTTCTTTGGGCTTTCTTTCCCCTTTCTTTGGGCTTTGTTTCCCCTTTCTTTGGGCTTTGTTTCCCCTTTCTTTGGGCTTTCTTTGCGCATTCTTTCCCCTTTCTTTGGGCTTTCTTTGGGCTTTCTTTGGGCTTTCTTTCCGCTTTCTTTGGGCTTTCTTTGGGCTTTCTTTCCCTTTTCTTTGGGCTTTCTTTCCCCTTTCCTTGGGCTTTCTTTGGGCTTTCTTTCCCCTTTCTTTGGGTTTTCTTTCCCCTTTCTTTGGGCTGTCTTTCCCCTTTCTTTGGGCTTTCTTTCCCCTTTGTTTGGGCTTCCCTTGGGCTTTCTTTGGGGTTTCTTTGGGCTTTCTTTCCCCTTTCTTTCCACTTTCTTTGGGCTTTCCTTGGGCTTTCTTTGGGCTTTCTTTCCCCTTTCTTTGGGCTTTCTTTCCCCTTTCTTTGGGCTTTCTTTCCCCTTTCTTTGGGCTTTCTTTCCCCTTTCTTTGGGCTGTCATTCCCCTTTCTTTGGGCTTTCTTTCCCCTTTCTTTGGGATTTCTTTCCCCTTTCTTTGGCCTTTCTTTGGGCTTTCTTTGGGCTTTCTTTGGGCTTTCTTTGGGCTTTCTTTGGGCTTTCTGTGGGCTTTCTTTGGGCTTTCTTTGGGCTTTCTTTGGGGCTTTCTTTCCACTTTCTTTGGGCTCTCTTTGGGCTTTCTTTCCCCTTTCTTTGGGCTTTCTTTGGGCTTTCTTTGGGCTTTCTTTCCCCTTTCTTTGGGCTTTCTTTCCCCTTTCTTTGGCTTTCTTTGGGCTTTCTTTGGGCTTTCTTTGGGCTTTCTTTGGGTTTTCTTTGGGCTTTCTTTCCCCTTTCTTTGGGCTTTCTTTCCCCTTTCTTTGGGCTTTCTTTGGGCTTTCTTTCCCCTTTCTTTGGGCTTTCTTTCCACTTTCTTTGGGGTTTCTTTGGGCTTTCTTTCCCCTTTCTTTGGGCTTTCTTTGGGCTTTCTTTCCCCTTTCTTTCCCCTTTCTGTGGGCTTTCTTTTCCCTTTCTTACCCCTTTCTTTGGGCTTTGTTTCCCCTTTCTTTGGGCTTTCTTTCCCCTTTCTTTGGGCTTTCTTTGGGCTTTCTTTCCCCTTTCTTTGGGCTTTCTTTCCCCTTTCTTTCCCCTTTCTTTGGGCTTTCTTTGGGCTTTCTTTCCCATTTCTTTGGGCTTTCTTTGGGCTTTCTTTGGGCTTTCATTCCCCTTTCTTTGGGCTTTCTTTGGGCATTCTTTCCCCTTTCTTTGGGCTTTCTTTGGGCTTTCTTTCCCCTTCTTTGGGCTTTCTTTGGGCTTTCTTTCCCCTTTCTTTGGGCTTTCTTTGGGCTTTCTTTCCCCTTTCTTTGGGCTTTCTTTGGACTTTCTTTCCCCTTTCTTTGGGCTTTCTTTGGGCTTTCTTTGGGCTTTCTTTCCCCTTTCTTTGGCTTTCTTTCCCCTTTCTGTGGGCTTTCTTTGGGCTATCTTTGGGCTTTCTTTGGGCTTTATTTGGGCTTTCTTTGGGCTTTCTTTCCCCTTTCTTTGGGCTTTCCTTGGGCTTTCTTTGGGTTTTCTTTCCCCTTTCTTTCCACTTTCTTTGGGCTTTCTTTGGGCTTTCTTTGGGCTTTCTTTCCCCTTTCTTTGGGCCTTCTTTCCCCTTTCTTTGGGCTTTCTTTCCCCTTTCTTTGGGCTTTCTTTCCCCTTTCTTTGGGCTGTCATTCCCCTTTCTTTGGGCTTTCTTTCCCCTTTCTTTGGGCTTTCCTTGGGCTTTCCTTGGGGTTTCTTTGGGCTTTCTTTCCCCTTTCTTTGGGCTTTCTTTCCCCTTTCTTTGGGCTTTCTTTCCCCTTTCTTTGGGCTTTCTTTCCCCTTTCTTTGGGATTTCTTTACCCTTTCTTTGGGCTTTCTTTCCCCTTTCTTTGGGCTTTCTTTCCCCTTTCTTTGGGCTTTCTTTCCCCTTTCTTTGGGCTGTCATTCCCCTTTCTTTGGGCTTTCTTTCCCCTTTCTTTGGGCTTTCTTTCCCCTTTCTTTGGCCTTTCTTTGGGCTTTCTTTGGGCTTTCTCTGGGCTTTCTTGGGCTTTCTGTGGGCTTTCTTTGGGCTTTCTTTGGGCTTTCTTTGGGCTTTCTTTCGCCTTTCTTTGGGCTTTCTTTGGGCTTTCTTTCCCCTTTCTTTGGGCTTTCTTTCCCCTTTCTTTGGGCTTTCTTTGGGCTTTCTTTGGGCTTTCTGTGGGCTTTCTTTGGGCTTTCTTTGGGTTTTCTTTGGGCTTTCTTTCCCCTTTCTTTGTGCTTTCTTTGGGCTTTCTTTCCCCTTTCTTTGGGCTTTCTTCGGGCTTTCTTTCCCCTTTCTTTAGGCTTTCTTTGGGCTTTCTTTCCCCTTTCTTTGGGCTTTCTTTCCCCTTTCTTTGGGCTGTCATTCCCCTTTCCTTGGGCTTTCTTTCCCTTTCTTTGGGCTTTCTTTCCCCTTTCTTTGGGCTTTCTTTGGGCTTTCTTTCCCCTTTCTTTGGGCTTTCTTTGGGCTTTGTTTCCCCTTTCTTTGGGCTTTCTTTCCCCTTTCTTTGGGCTTTCTTTGGGCTTTCTTTCCCCTTTCTTTCCCCTTTCTTTGGGGTTTCTTTGGGCTTTCTTTCCCCTTTCTTTGGGCTTTCTTTGGGCTTTCTTTGGGCTTTCTTTCCCCTTTCTTTCCACTTTCTTTGGGCTTTCATTGGGCTTTCTTTGGGCTTTCTTTCCCCTTTCTTTGGGCTTTCTTTCCCCCTTCTTTGGGGTTTCTTTCTCCTTTCTTTGGGCTTTCTTTCCCCTTTCTGTGGGCTTTCTTTGGGCTTTCTTTGGGCTTTCTTTGGGCTTTCTTTCCCCTTTCTTTGGGCTTTCTGTGGGCTTTCTTTGGGCTTTCTTTGGGCTTTCTTTGGGCTTTCTTTCGCCTTTCTTTGGGCTTTCTTTGGGCTTTCTTTCCCCTTTCTTTGGGCTTTCTTTGGGCTTTCTTTCCCCTTTCTTTGGGCTTTCTTTCCCCTTTCTTTGGGCTTTCTTTGGGCTTTCTGTGGGCTTTCTTTGGCTTTCTTTCCCCTTTCTTTGGGCTTTCTTTGGGCTTTCTTTCCCCTTTCTTTAGGCTTTCTTTGGGCTTTCTTTCCCCTTTCTTTGGGTTTTCTTTCGGCTTTCTTTGGGCTTTATTTCCCCTTCTTTGGGCTTTCTTTCCCGTTTCTTTGGCTTTCTTTGGGCTGTCTTTCCCCTTTCTTTGGGCTTTCTTTGGGCTTTCTTTCCCCTTTCTTTGGGCTTTGTTTCCCCTTTCTTTGGGCTTTCTTTGGGCTTCCTTTCCCCTTTCTTTGGGCATTCTTTCCCCTTTCTTTGGGCTTTCTTTGGGCTTTCTTTCCCCTTTCTTTGGGCTTTCTTTGGGCTTTCTTTCCCCTTTCTTTGGGCTTTCTGTCCCCTTTCTTTGGGCTTTCTTTCCCCTTTCTTTGGGCTTTCTTTCCACTTTCTTTGGGCTTTCTTTCCCCTTTTTTTGGGCTTTCTTTCCCCTTTCTTTTGCTGTGTTTCCCCTTTCCTTGGGCTTTCTTTCCCCTTTCTTTGGGCTTTCTTTGCGCTTTCTTTCCCCTTTCTTTGGGCTTTCTTTGGGCTTTCTTTGGGCTTTCTTTCCGCTTTCTTTGGGCATTCTTTGGGCTTTCTTTCCCTTTTCTTTGGGCTTTCTTTCCCCTTTCCTTGGGCTTTCTTTGGGCTTTCTTTCCCCTTTCTTTTGGTTTTCTTTCCCCTTTCTTTGGGCTGTCTTTCCCCTTTCTTTGGGCTTTCTTTCCCCTTTCTTTGGGCTTTCTTTCCCTTTTCTTTGGGCTTTCTTTGGGCTTTCTTTGGGCTTTCTTTGGGCTTTCTCTGGGCTTTCTTTCCCCTTTTTTTGGGCTTTCTTTCCCCTTTCTTTGGGCTTTCTTTCCCCTTTCTTTGGGATTTCTTTGGGCTTTCTTACCCCTTTCTTTGGGCTTTCTTTCCCCTTTCTTTGGGCTTTCTTTCCCCTTTCTTTGGGCTTTGTTTCTCCTTTCTTTGGGCTTTCTTTCCCCTTTCTTTGGGCTTTCTTTGCGCTTTCTTTCTCCTTTCTTTGGGCTTTCTTTGGGCTTTCTTTCCGCTTTCTTTGTGCTTTCTTTGGGCTTTCTTTCCCTTTTCTTTGGGCTTTCTTCCCCTTTCCTTGGGCTTTCTTTGGGCTTTCTTTCCCCTTTCTTTGGGTTTTCTTTCCCCTTTCTTTGGACTGTCTTTCCCCTTTCTTTCGGCTTTCTTTCCCCTTTCTTTGGGCTTTCTTTCCCTTTTCTTTGGGCTTTCTTTGGGCTTTCTTTGGGCTTTCTTTGGGCTTTCTCTGGGCTTTCTTTCCCCTTCTTTGGGCTTTCTTTGGGCTTTCTTTGGGCTTTCTTTCCCTTTCTTTCCACTTTCTTTGGGCTTTCTTTGGGCTTTCTTTGGGCTTTCTTTCCCCTTTCTTTGGGTTTTCTTTGGGCTTTCTTTCCCCTTTCTTTGGGCTTTCTTTCCCCTTTCATTGGGCTTTCTTTGAGCTTTCTTTCCCCTTTCTTTGGGCTTTCTTTCCCCTTTCTTTGGGCTTTCTTTCCCCTTTCTTTGGGCTTTCTTTCCCCTTTCTTTTTGCTTTCTTTCCCCTTTCTTTGGTATTTCTTTGCGCTTTCTTTCCCCTTTCTTTGGGCTTTCTTTCCCCTTTCTTTCCCCTTTCTTTGGGCTTTCTTTGGGCTTTGTTTCCAATTTCTTTCCCCTTTCTTTGGGCTTTCTTTCCCCTTTCTTTCCCCTTTCTTTGGGCTTTGTTTCCCCTTTCTTTGGGCTTTCTTTCCCCTTTCTTTGGGCTTTCTTTGGGCTTTCTTTCTCCTTTCTTTGGGCTTTCTTTCCCCTTTCTTTCCCCTTACTTTCCACTTTCTTTGGGCTTTCTTTGGGCTTTCTTTCCCCTTTTTTTGGGCTTTCTTTCCCCCTTCTTTGGGGTTTCTTTCTCCTTTCTTTGGGCTTTCTTTCCCCTTTCTGTGGGCTTTCTTTCCCCTTTCTTTGGGCTTTCCTTGGGCTTTCTTTGGGCTTTCTTTGGGCTTTCTTTCCCATTTCTTTGGGCTTTCTTTGGGCTTTCTTTGGGCTTTTTTGGGCTTTCTTTAGGCTTTCTTTCCCCTTTCTTTGGGCTTTCTTTCCCCTTCTTTGGGCTTTCTTTGGGCTGTCATTCCCCTTTCTTTGGGCTTTCTTTCCCCTTTCTTTGGGCTTTCTTTGGGCTTTCTTTCCTCTTTCTTTGGGCTTTGTTTCCCCTTTCTTTGGGCTTTCTTTGGGCTTTCTTTCCCCTTTCTTTGGGCTTTCTTTCGGCTTTCTTTCCCCTTTCTTTGGGCTTTGTTTCCCCTTTCTTTGGGCTTTCTTTAGGCTTTCTTTAGGCTTTCTTTGGGCTTTCTTTCCTCTTTCTTTGGGCTTTCTTTGGGCTTTCTTTCCCTTTTCTTTGGGCTTTCTTTCCCCTTTCTTTGGGCTTTCTTTGGGATTTCTTTCCCCTTTCTTTGGGCTTTCTTTACCCTTTCTTTGGGCTGTCTTTCCCCTTTCTTTGGGCTTTCTTTCCCCTTTCTTTGGGCTTTCTTTCCCTTTTCTTTGGACTTTCTTTGGGCATTCTTTGTGCTTTCTTTGGGCTCTCTCTGGGCTTTCTTTCCCCTTTCTTTGGGCTTTCTTTGGGCTTTCTTTGGGCTTTCTTTCCCCTTTCTTTGGGCTTTCTTTCCCCTTTCTTTGGGCTTTCTTTCCCCTTTCTTTGGGCTTTCTTTGGGCTTTCCTTGAGCTTTCTTTCCCCTTTCTTTGGGCTTACTTTGGGCTTTCTTTCCCCTTTCTTTGGGCTTTCTTTGGGCTTTCTTTCCCCTTACTTTGGGCTTTCTATCCCCTTTCTTTGGGCTTTCTTTCCCCTTTCTTTGGGCTTTCTTTAGGCTTTCTTTCCCCTTTCTTTGGGCTTTCTTTCCCCTTTCTTTGGGCTTTCTTTCCCCTTTCTTTGGGCTTTGTTTCCCCTTTCTTTGGGCTTTCTTTCCCCTTTCTTTGGGCTTTCTTTGCTCTTTCTTTCCCCTTTCTTTGGGCTTTCTTTGGGCTTTCTTTGGGCTTTCTTTCCCCTTTCTTTCCACTTTCTTTGGGCTTTCTTTCCCTTTTCTTTGGGCTTTCTTTCCCCTTTCTTTGGGCTTTCTTTGGACTTTCTTTCCCCTTTCTTTGGGCTTTCTTTGGGCTTTCCTTGAGCTTTCTTTCCCCTTTCTGTGGGCTTTCTTTGGGCTTTCTTTGGGCTTTCTTTGGGCTTTCTTTCGCCTTTCTTTGGGCTTTCTTTGGGCTTTCTTTCCCCTTTCTTTGGGCTTTCTTTCCCCTTTCTTTGGGCTTTCTTTCCCCTTTCTTTGGGCTTTCTTTGGGCTTTCTTTGGGCTTTCTGTGGGCTTTCTTTGGGCTTTCTTTGGGTTTTCTTTGGGCTTTCTTTCCCCTTTCTTTGTGCTTTCTTTGGGCTTTCTTTCCCCTTTCTTTGGGCTTTCTTTGGGCTTTCTTTCCCCTTTCTTTAGGCTTTCTTTGGGCTTTCTTTCCCCTTTCTTTGGGCTTTCTTTCCCCTTTCTTTGGGCTGTCATTCCCCTTTCCTGGGCTTTCTTTCCCCTTTCTTTGGGCTTTCTTTCCCCTTTCTTTGGGCTTTCTTTCCCCTTTCTTTGGGCTTTGTTTCCCCTTTCTTTGGGCTTTCTTTGGGCTTTCTTTGGGCTTTCTTTCCCCTTTCTTTGGGCTTTCTTTGGACTTTCTTTCCCCTTTCTTTGGGCTTTCTTTCCCCTTTCTTTGGCCTTTCTTTGGGCTTTCTTTCCCCTTTCTTTGGGCTTTCTTTCCCCTTTCTTTGGGCTTTCTTTGGGCTTTCTTTGGGCTTTCTTTGGGCTTTCTTTCCCTTTTCTTTCCCCTTTCTTTGGGCTTTCTTTCCCCTTTCTTTGGGCTTTCTTTGGGCTTTTTTTGGGCTTTCTTTTGACTTTCTTTGGGCTTTCTTTGGGCTTTCATTCCCCTTTCTTTGGGCTTTCTTTGGGCATTCTTTCCCCTTTCTTTGGGCTTTCTTTGGGCTTTCTTTCCCCTTTCTTTGGGCTTTCTTTGGGCTTTCTTTCCCCTTTCTTTGGGCTTTTTGTCCCCTTTCTTTGGGCTTTCTTTCTCCTTTCTTTGGGCTTTCTTTGGGCTTTCTTTCCCCTTTCTTTGGGCTTTCTTTCCCCTTTCTTTGGGCTTTCTTTCCCCTTTCTTTGGGCTTTGTTTCCCCTTTCTTTGGGCTTTCTTTGCGCATTCTTTCCCCTTTCTTTGGGCTTTCTTTGGGCTTTCTTTGGGCTTTCTTTCCGCTTTCTTTGGGCTTTCTTTGGGCTTTCTTTCCCTTTTCTTTGGGCTTTCTTTCCCCTTTCCTTGGGCTTTCTTTGGGCTTTCTTTCCCCTTTCTTTGGGTTTTCTTTCCCCTTTCTTTGGGCTGTCTTTCCCCTTTCTTTGGGCTTTCTTTCCCCTTTCTTTGGGCTTTCTTTCCCTTTTCTTTGGGCTTTCTTTGGGCTTTCTATGGGCTTTCTTTGGGCTTTCTCTGGGCTTTCTTTCCCCTTTTTTTGGGCTTTCTTTCCCCTTTCTTTGGGCTTTCTTTCCTCTTTCTTTGGGCTTTCTTTGGGCTTTCTTTCCCCTTTCTTTGGGCTTTCTTTCCCTTTTCTTTGGGCTTTCTTTCCCCTTTCTTTGGGCTTTGTTTCCCCTTTCTTTGGGCTTTCTTTCCCCTTTCTTTGGGCTTTCTTTGGGCTTTCTTTGGGCTTTCTTTCCGCTTTCTTTGGGCTTTCTTTCCCTTTTCTTTGGGCTTTCTTTCCCTTTTCTTTGGGCTTTCTTTCCCCTTTCCTTGGGCTTTCTTTGGGCTTTCTTTCCCCTTTCTTTGGGTTTTCTTTCCCCTTTCTTTGGGCTGTCTTTCCCCTTTCTTTGGGCTTTCTTTCCCCTTTCTTTGGGCTTTCTTTCCCTTTTCTTTGGGCTTTCTTTGGGCTTTCTTTGGGCTTTCTTTGGGCTTTCTCTGGGCTTTCTTTCCCCATTTTTTGGGCTTTCTTTCCCCTTTCTTTGGGCTTTCTTTCCCCTTTCTTTGGGCTTTCTTTCCCCTTTCTTTGGGCTTTCTTTCCCCTTTCATTGGGCTTTCTTTGAGCTTTCTTTCCCCTTTCTTTGGGCTTTGTTTCCCCTTTCTATGGGCTTTCTTTCCCCTTTCTTCGGGCTTTCTTTCCCCTTTCTTTGGGCTTTCTTTCTCCTTTCTTTGGGCTTTCTTTCCCCTTTCTTTCCCCTTACTTTCCACTTTCTTTGGGCTTTCTTTGGGCTTTCTTTCCCCTTTCTTTGGGCTTTCTTTCCCCCTTCTTTGGGGTTTCTTTCTTCTTTCTTTGGGCTTTCTTTCCCCTTTCTGTGGGCTTTCTTTCCCCTTTCTTTGGGCTTTCCTTGGGCTTTCTTTCCCCTTTCTTTGGGCTTTCTTTCCCCTTTCTTTGGGCTTTCTTTGGGCTTTCTTTGGGCTTTCTTTCCCCTTTCTTTGGGCTTTCTTTCCCCTTTCTTTGGGCTTTCTTTGGGCTGTCATTCCCCTTTCTTTGGGCTTTCTTTCCCCTTTCTTTGGGCTTTATTTGGGCTTTCTTTCCCCTTTCTTTGGGCTTTGTTTCCCCTTTCTTTGGGCTTTCTTTGGGCTTTCTTTCCCCTTTCTTTGGGCTTTCTTTCGGCTTTCTTTCCCCTTTCTTTGGGCTTTGTTTCCCCTTTCTTTGGGCTTTCTTTAGGCTTTCTTTAGGCTTTCTTTGGGCTTTCTTTCCTCTTTCTTTGGGCTTTCTTTGGGCTTTCTTTCCCTTTTCTTTGGGCTTTCTTTCCCCTTTCTTTGGGCTTTCTTTGGGCTTTCTTTCCCCTTTCTTTGGGCTTTCTTTCCCCTTTCTTTGGGCTGTCTTTCCCCTTTCTTTGGGCTTTCTTTCCCCTTTCTTTGGGCTTTCTTTCCCTTTTCTTTGGACTTTCTTTGGGCATTCTTTGTGCTTTCTTTGGGCTCTCTCTGGGCTTTCTTTCCCCTTTCTTTGGGCTTTCTTTGGGCTTTGTCTGGGCTTTCTTTCCCCTTTCTTTGGGATTTCTTTGGGCTTTCTTTCCCCTTTCTTTGGGCTTTCTTTCCCCTTTCTTTGGGCTTTCTTTCGTCTTTCCTTGAGCTTTCTTTCCCCTTTCTTTGGGCTTACTTTGGGCTTTCTTTCCCCTTTCTTTGGGCTTTCTTTGGGCTTTCTTTCCCCTTACTTTGGGTTTTCTATCCCCTTTCTTTGGGCTTTCTTTCCCCTTTCTTTGGGCTTTCTTTAGGCTTTCTTTCCCCTTTCTTTGGGCTTTCTTTCCCCTTTCTTTGGGCTTTCTTTCCCCTTTCTTTGCGCTTTGTTTCCCCTTTCTTTGGGCTTTCTTTCCCCTTTCTTTGGGCTTTCTTTGCTCTTTCTTTCCCCTTTCTTTGGGCTTTCTTTGGGCTTTCTTTGGGCTTTCTTTCCCCTTTCTTTCCACTTTCTTTGGCCTTTCTTTCCCTTTTCTTTGGGCTTTCTTTCCCCTTTCTTTGGGCTTTCTTTGGGCTTTCTTTCCCCTTTCTTTGGGCTTTCTTTGGGCTTTCCTTGAGCTTTCTTTCCCCTTTCTGTGGGCTTTCTTTGGGCTTTCTTTGGGCCTTCTTTGGGCTTTCTTTCGCCTTTCTTTGGCTTTCTTTGGGCTTTCTTTCCCCTTTCTTTGGGCTTTCTTTCCCCTTTCTTTGGGCTTTCTTTCCCCTTTCTTTGGGCTTTCTTTGGGCTTTCTTTGGGCTTTCTGTGGGCTTTCTTTGGGCTTTCTTTGGGTTTTCTTTGGGCTTTCTTTCCCCTTTCTTTCCCCTTTCTTTGGGCTTTCTTTGGGCTTTCTTTCCCCTTTCTTTGGGCTTTCTTTCCCCTTTCTTTGGCCTTTCTTTGGGCTTTCTTTCCCCTTTCTTTGGGCTTTCTTTCCCCTTTCTTTGGGCTTTCTTTGGGCTTTCTTTGGGCTTTCTTTGGGCTTTCTTTCCCTTTTCTTTCCACTTTCTTTGGGCTTTCTTTGGGCTTTCTTTCGGCTTTCTTTCCCCTTTCTTTGGGCTTTCTTTGGGCTTTCTTTCGCCTTTCTTTGGGCTTTCTTTCCCCTTTCTTTGGGCTTTCTTTGGGCTTTTTTTGGGCTTTCTTTTGACTTTCTTTGGGCTTTCTTTGGGCTTTCATTCCCCTTTCTTTGGGCTTTCTTTGGGCATTCTTTCCCCTTTCTTTGGGCTTTCTTTGGGCTTTCTTTCCCCTTTCTTTGGGCTTTCTTTGGGCTTTCTTTCCCCTTTCTTTGGGCTTTCTGTCCCCTTTCTTTGGGCTTTCTTTCTCCTTTCTTTGGGCTTTCTTTGGGCTTTCTTTCCCCTTTCTTTGGGCTTTCTTTCCCCTTTCTTTGGGCTTTCTGTCCCCTTTCTTTGGGCTTTCTTTCTCCTTTCTTTGGGCTTTCTTTGGGCTTTCTTTCCCCTTTCTTTGGGCTTTCTTTCCCCTTTCTTTGGGCTTTCTTTCCCCTTTCTTTGGGCTTTGTTTCCCCTTTCTTTGGGCTTTGTTTCCCCTTTCTTTGGGCTTTCTTTGCGCATTCTTTCCCCTTTCTTTGGGCTTTCTTTGGGCTTTCTTTGGGCTTTCTTTCGCCTTTCTTTGGGCTTTCTTTGGGCTTTCTTTCCCCTTTCTTTGGGCTTTCTTTCCCCTTTCTTTGGGCTTTCTTTCCCCTTTCTTTGGGCTTTCTTTCCCCTTTCTTTGGGCTTTCTTTGGGCTTTCTGTGGGCTTTCTGTGGGCTTTCTTTGGGCTTTCTTTGGGTTTTCTTTGGGCTTTCTTTCCCCTTTCTTTGTGCTTTCTTTGGGCTTTCTTTCCCCTTTCTTTGGGCTTTCTTTGGGCTTTCTTTCCCCTTTCTTTAGGCTTTCTTTGGGCTTTCTTTCCCCTTTCTTTGGGCTTTCTTTCCCCTTTCTTTGGGCTGTCATTCCCCTTTCCTTGGGCTTTCTTTCCCCTTTCTTTGGGCTTTCTTTCCCCTTTCTTTGGGCTTTCTTTCCCCTTTCTTTGGGCTTTGTTTCCCCTTTCTTTGGGCTTTCTTTGGGATTTCTTTCCCCTTTCTTTGGGCTTTCTATGGACTTTCTTTCCCCTTTCTTTGGGCTTTCTTTCCCCTTTCTTTGGCCTTTCTTTGGGCTTTCTTTCCCCTTTCTTTGGGCTTTCTTTCCCCTTTCTTTGGGCTTTCTTTGGGCTTTCTTTGGGCTTTCTTTCCCTTTTCCTTCCCCTTTCTTTGGGCTTTCTTTCCCCTTTCTTTGGGCTTTCTTTGGGCTTTCTTTGGGCTTTCTTTTGACTTTCTTTGGGCTTTCTTTGGGCTTTCATTCCCCTTTCTTTGGGCTTTCTTTGGGCATTCTTTCCCCTTTCTTTGGGCTTTCTTTGGGCTTTCTTTCCCCTTTCTTTGGGCTTTCTTTGGGCTTTCTTTCCCCTTTCTTTGGGCTTTCTGTCCCCTTTCTTTGTGCTTTCTTTCTCCTTTCTTTGGGCTTTCTTTCCCCTTTCTTTGGGCTTTCTTTCCCCTTTCTTTGGGCTTTCCCTTTCTATGGGCTTTGTTTCCCCTTTCTTTGGGCTTTCTTTTCGCATTCTTTCCCCTTTCTTTGGGCTTTCTTGGGCTTTCTTTGGGCTTTCTTTCCGCTTTCTTTGGGCTTTCTTTGGGCTTTCTTTCCCTTTTCTTTCCACTTTCTTTGGGCTTTCTTTGGGCTTTCTTTAGGCTTTCTTTCCCCTTTCCTTTGGGCTTTCTTTGGGCTTTCTTTCCCCTTTCTTTGGGCTTTCTTTCCCCTTTCTTTGGGCTTTCTTTGGGCTTTTTTTGGGCTTTCTTTTGACTTTCTTTGGGCTTTCTTTGGGCTTTCATTCCCCTTTCTTTGGGCTTTCTTTGGGCATTCTTTCCCCTTTCTTTGGGCTTTCTTTGGGCTTTCTTTCCCCTTTCTTTGGGCTTTGTTTCCCCTTTCTTTGGGCTTTCTTTAGGCTTTCTTTAGGCTTTCTTTGGGCTTTCTTTCCTCTTTCTTTGGGCTTTCTTTGGGCTTTCTTTCCCTTTTCTTTGGGCTTTCTTTCCCCTTTCTTTGGGCTTTCTTTGGGATTTCTTTCCCCTTTCTTTGGGCTTTCTTTACCCTTTCTTTGGGCTGTCTTTCCCCTTTCTTTGGGGCTTTCTTTCCCCTTTCTTTGGCTTTCTTTCCCTTTTCTTTGGACTTTCTTTGGGCATTCTGTGTGCTTTCTTTGGGCTCTCTCTGGCTTTCTTTCCCCTTTCTTTGGGCTTTCTTTGGGCTTTCTTTGGGCTTTCTTTCCCCTTTCTTTGGGCTTTCTTTCCCCTTTCTTTGGGCTTTCTTTCCCTTTCTTTGGGCTTTCTTTGGGCTTTCCTTGAGCTTTCTTTCCCCTTTCTTTGGGCTTACTTTGGGCTTTCTTTCCCCTTTCTTTGGGCTTTCTTTGGGCTTTCTTTCCCTTACTTTGGGCTTTCTATCCCCTTCTTTGGGCTTTCTTTCCCCTTTCTTTGGGCTTTCTTTAGGCTTTCTTTCCCCTTTCTTTGGGCTTTCTTTCACCCTTTCTTTGGGCTTTCTTTCCCCTTTCTTTGGGCTTTGTTTCCCCTTTCTTTGGGCTTTCTTTCCCCTTTCTTTGGGCTTTCTTTGCTCTTTCTTTCCCCTTTCTTGGGGCTTTCTTTGGGCTTTCTTTGGGCTTTCTTTCCCCTTTCTTTCCACTTTCTTTGGGCTTTCTTTCCCTTTTCTTTGGGCTTTCTTTCCCCTTTCTTTGGGCTTTCTTTGGACTTTCTTTCCCCTTTCTTTGGCTTTCTTTGGGCTTTCCTTGAGCTTTCTTTCCCCTTTCTGTGGGCTTTCTTTGGGCTTTCTTTGGGCTTTCTTTGGGCTTTCTTTCGCCTTTCTTTGGGCTTTCTTTGGGCTTTCTTTCCCCTTTCTTTGGGCTTTCTTTCCCCTTTCTTTGGGCTTTCTTTCCCTTTCTTTGGGCTTTCTTTGGGCTTTCTTTGGCTTTCTGTGGGCTTTCTTTGGGCTTTCTTGGGTTTTCTTTGGGCTTTCTTTCCCCTTTCTTTGTGCTTTCTTTGGGCTTTCTTTCCCCTTTCTTTGGGCTTTCTTTGGGCTTTCTTTCCCTTTCTTTCGGCTTTCTTTGGGCTTTCTTTCCCCTTTCTTTGGGCTTTCTTTCCCCTTTCTTTGGGCTGTCATTCCCCTTTCCTGGGCTTTCTTTCCCCTTTCTTTGGGCTTTCATTCCCCTTTCTTTGGGCTTTCTTTCCCCTTTCTTTGGGCTTTGTTTCCCCTTTCTTTGGGCTTTCTTTGGGCTTTCTTGGGCTTTCTTTCCCCTTTCTTTGGGCTTTCTTTGGACTTTCTTTCCCTTTCTTTGGGCTTTCTTTCCCCTTTCTTTGGCCTTTCTTGGGCTTTCTTTCCCCTTTCTTTGGGCTTTCTTTCCCCTTTCTTGTGGCTTTCTTTGGGCTTCTTTGGGCTTTCTTTGGGCTTTCTTTCCCTTTTCTTTCCCCTTTCTTTGGGCTTTCTTTCCCCTTTCTTTGGGCTTTCTTTGGGCTTTTTTTGGGCTTTCTTTTGACTTTCTTTGGGCTTTCTTTGGGCTTTCATTCCCCTTTCTTTGGGCTTTCTTTGGGCATTCTTTCCCCTTTCTTTGGGCTTCTTTGGGCTTTCTTTCCCCTTTCTTTGGGCTTTCTTTGGGCTTTCTTTCCCCTTTCTTTGGGCTTTCTGTCCCCTTTCTTTGGGCTTTCTTTCTCCTTTCTTTGGGCTTTCTTTGGGCTTTCTTTCCCCTTTTCTTTGGCTTTCTTTCCCCTTTCTTTGGGCTTTCTTTCCCCTTTCTTTGGGCTTTGTTTCCCCTTTCTTTGGGCTTTCTTTGCGCATTCTTTCCCCTTTCTTTGGCTTTCTTTGGGCTTTCTTTGGGCTTTCTTTCCGCTTTCTTTGGGCTTTCTTTGGGCTTTCTTTCCCTTTTCTTTGGCTTTCTTTCCCCTTTCCTTGGGCTTTCTTTGGGCTTTCTTTCCCTTTCTTTGGGTTTTCTTTCCCCTTTCTTTGGGCTGTCTTTCCCCTTTCTTTGGGCTTTCTTTCCCTTTCTTTGGGCTTTCTTCCCTTTTCTTTGGGCTTTCTTTGGGCTTTCTATGGGCTTTCTTTGGGCTTTCTCTGGGCTTTCTTTCCCCTTTTTTTGGGCTTTCTTTCCCCTTTCTTTGGGCTTTCTTTCCTCTTTCTTGGGCTTTCTTTGGGCTTTCTTTCCCCTTTCTTTGGGCTTTCTTTCCCTTTTCTTTGGGCTTTCGTTTCCCCTTTCTTTGGGCTTTGTTCCCCTTTCTTTGGGCTTTCTTTCCCTTTCTTTGGGCTTTCTTTGGGCTTTCTTTGGGCTTTCTTTCCGCTTTCTTTGGGCTTTCTTTCCCTTTTCTTTGGGCTTTCTTTCCCTTTTCTTTGGGCTTTCTTTCCCCTTTTCCTTGGGCTTTCTTTGGCTTTCTTTCCCCTTTCTTTGGGTTTTCTTTCCCCTTTCTTTGGGCTGTCTTTCCCCTTTCTTTGGGCTTTCTTTCCCCTTTCTTTGGGCTTTCTTTCCCTTTTCTTTGGGCTTTCTTTGGGCTTTCTTTGGGCTTTCTTTGGGCTTTCTCTGGGCTTTCTTTCCCCATTTTTTGGGCTTTCTTTCCCCTTTCTTTGGGCTTTCTTTCCCCTTTCTTTGGGCTTTCTTTCCCCTTTCTTTGGGCTTTCTTTCCCCTTTCATTGGGCTTTCTTTGAGCTTTCTTTCCCCTTTCTTTGGGCTTTGTTTCCCCTTTCTATGGGCCTTTCTTTCCCCTTTCTTCGGGCTTTCTTTCCCCTTTCTTTGGTCTTCTCTTTCTCCTTTCTTTGGGCTTTCTTTCCCCTTTCTTTCCCCTTACTTTCCACTTTCTTTGGGCTTTCTTTGGGCTTTCTTTCCCCTTTCTTTGGGCTTTCTTTCCCCCTTCTTTGGGTTTCTTTCTTCTTTCTTTGGGGCTTTCTTTCCCTTTCTGTGGGCTTTCTTTCCCCTTTCTTTGGGCTTTCTTGGGCTTTCTTTCCCATTTCTTTGGGCTTTCTTTCCCCTTTCTTTGGGCTTTCTTTGGCTTTCTTTGGGCTTTCTTTCCCCTTTCTTTGGGCTTTCTTTCCCCTTTCTTGGGCTTTCTTTCCCCTTTCTTTGGGCTTTCCTTTGGGCTGTCATTCCCTTTCTTGGGCTTTCTTTCCCCTTTCTTTGGGCTTTCTTTGGCTTTCTTTCCCCTTTCTTTGGGCTTTGTTTCCCCCTTTCTTTGGGCTTTCTTTGGGCTTTCTTTCCCCTTTCTTTGGGCTTTCTTTCGGCTTTCTTTCCCCTTTCTTTGGGCTTTGTTTCCCCTTTCTTTGGGCTTTCTTTAGGCTTTCTTTAGGCTTTCTTTGGGCTTTCTTTCCTCTTTCTTTGGGCTTTCTTTGGGCTTTCTTTCCCCTTTTCTTTGGGCTTTCTTTCCCCTTTCTTTGGGCTTTCTTTGGGCTTTCTTTCCCCTTTCTTTGGGCTTTCTTTCCCCTTTCTTTGGGCTGTCTTTCCCCTTTCTTTGGGCTTTCTTTCCCCTTTCTTTGGGCTTTCTTTCCCTTTTCTTTGGACTTTCTTTGGGCATTCTTTGTGCTTTCTTTGGGCTCTCTCTGGCTTTCTTTCCCCTTTCTTTGGGCTTTCTTTGGGCTTTGTCTGGGCTTTCTTTCCCCTTTCTTTGGGATTTCTTTGGGCTTTCTTTCCCCTTTCTTTGGGCTTTCTTTCCCCTTTCTTTGGGCTTTCTTTCGTCTTTCCTTTGAGCTTTCTTTCCCCCTTTCTTTGGGCTTACTTTGGGCTTTCTTTCCCCTTTCTTTGGGCTTTCTTTGGGCTTTCTTTCCCCTTACTTTGGGTTTTCTATCCCCTTTCTTTGGGCTTTCTTTCCCCTTTCTTTGGGCTTTCTTTAGGCTTTCTTTCCCCTTTTCTTTGGGCTTTCTTTCGTCTTTCCTTGAGCTTTCTTTCCCCTTTCTTTGGGCTTACTTTGGGCTTTCTTTCCCCTTTCTTTGGGCTTTCTTTGGGCTTTTCTTTCCCCTTACTTTGGGTTTTCTATCCCCTTTCTTTGGGCTTTCTTTCCCCTTTCTTTGGGCTTTCTTTAGGCTTTCTTTCCCCTTTCTTTGGCTTTCTTTCCCCTTTCTTTGGCTTTCTTTCCCCTTTCTTTGCGCTTTGTTTCCCCTTTCTTTGGGCTTTCTTTCCCCTTTCTTTGGGCTTTCTTTGCTCTTTCTTTCCCCTTTCTTTGGGCTTTCTTTGGGCTTTCTTTCCCCTTTCTTTCCACTTTCTTTGGCCTTTCTTTCCCTTTTCTTTGGGCTTTCTTTCCCCTTTCTTTGGGCTTTCTTTGGGCTTTCTTTCCCCTTTCTTTGGGCTTTCTTTGGGCTTTCCTTGAGCTTTCCTTTCCTCCTTCTGTGGGCTTTCTTTGGGCTTTCTTTGGGCCTTCTTTGGGCTTTCTTTCGCCTTTCTTTGGGCTTTCTTTGGGCTTTCTTTCCCCTTTC